>NC_068983.1:107294178-107298045 GCF_001194135.2 Octopus bimaculoides | reverse complement strand
TATGTATGCATGCATGTATATTTATGTGTGTGTGTCTTTGTGTCTGTGTTTGTCCCCACCACCATCATTGCTTGAAAATCAGTGTTGGTGTGTTTACAACCCTGTAACTTAGCAGTTTGGCAAAAGACAGTGATAAAATAAGTACTAGGCATACATAGAATAAGTCCTGGGGTTGATTTCCTCAGCTAAAATAACCTTTAACCCTTTCGATACCAACCAGGCTGAAACTACCTCTGGCTCTGTAGTACAAATGTCTTGTTTTCATAAGTTCTGAATTAAAATCTTCCACCAAACCTTAATCACAATTTATGTTCCTAACACTAGCTTAATGATAACTAAGTTAATTTACTAAAGTCTTTGTTATATTTAAAATTAATTGAAAGAAACACAGAGCATTTCAAAATAAATATGGTAACAAAAGGGTTAAGGTGGTGCTTCACCTTGGCTGCAGTCAAATGACTGTAACAAGTAAAAGAATAAAAGAACATGATCTTCATGTCTTTCAGAATGCTATTTACACTTATCTAGTATAGATTGTAGCTGCTGTACATAATGAACAAGGATGATGAACATACACATTGTCTATGAAGTGTGTCTGTATATGAGTGTGTTATGGTTACATTTACTATTATGCAGTCATCATCTTGTTGTGGAATGAAAAATGAAAACAAACAAAAATTTCTCAACAACAGATTCTGGCTGAATCATGTCAAGTGTACATTGTTTTAAAATGAGGGAAGTTAGAGTGATTGTTAACTTGCAATAGATAACATTGATCAGTTCGGATCATGGTTTGCCAATAATGCATAAAACTACAATTTTTTCCTAATGATAAAATTGTTTAAGCTTGTTAATTAAAACTAAGAGATTAAGAAGTTGTTTCAATGTTTTTAAATTGAGAAGCAACTTTAATAGGGTTAGAAAAAATAATATATTTTTTGCCTTTATTGCATTTCTATCATAATTCAACAGAATAAAGAAATCGGTAAATTAATCCTTAGTAGCAATAAATAAATAAATTCAATAAGTAAATAAATAAAATAGATAAGCATGTGCTGCAAGGAATATTTCTAAAATAAGTTTTATTTTATCGTATTTTTCTTATAAATGTGTATCTTTCTAATAATGATACCAAACATTTTAATGAAAATTTTCTCTTGGTTTTTAATTTTAACTGACTCTATTTACCAATTAAGTTGGTCTCTATGACCCTTGTCACAAATTGATCCAAAAGGTCTTTGCAACAACATAAAACTACAAATATAAATGAATTATTATTGCGGATCTAACTGGATGTAACATTTTTAGAGTAATAGACATTAAAAAAAAAGTAAAAGAAATAATTTTTTATAAAGTTATAATGGAATAAATAACTAAAAGAAAATAAAAGTGATTATTGTGGAACTCAACAGGAAAAATGATACTGAAATTAACATTGCTCGAACCGAATCATTAACTAAAAAGAAAGTACCCAAATAGAACTATAATAACAACACAGCAACAGGGGAACAAATTGGCAATAACAATAAAATACACTCAAAAATTTTAAAAAATTGAAATTTAAAAGAATTTTTTTTGAACCACTAAATAAAGTTGACCTTAACAAAAAGCTCATGAAAATGAACACTATTTTAATTAAAAACGTTAAATCTTGCATTTCAATATTTTGGTTACAATTAAAAAATGGATTTAGAATTTAACAGCGAAACAAATGATTATAACTTTTGCCTGATAAATTATTTAACCCACAATTTGCAAAATAATCATGTTTTAGCCATTTATGCAATGTCACATCAGTCAAATTTAAGGGTAAAAAATCAACTGTTATTTCAATCTAATTCTCATTATTTTGCAGGGGTTTTCACATTTAAAAGAATATTTCTTTGCTACATTTTTACTAAACTTAGAATTCTTACAACAATAAAATAATATTTGCTAAAATATGTGATAGTTTTAACATAAGAATTCATAAATATTATTAATTTGAGCTGGCAAGCTCATCCGTAAAACAGTTTATTCATGAATGACAGGTAAAGTGAGAATAACATCAGCTGAATGAAAGGTAAAAATCTACAAAATGAAGTTTTGAACAAATTAAAATAATTCTATAAACAAAGAGCCTTGACTTCTTAAACTTGAACTGGACAAAATACAGAGGGTTGATTCATTCAATTTAAATAATGTAATTATAATTATTTAAAAACGGTTTTTCATAGTAAAGTTAACTAATTGTGCATACTAAAAATATTTTGTATTGCTATAAAATAATTGCCATATGCATGAACAAGCTTGTCATTATCTTCCTTCCAAATGTTTTCTTCATCTTTAAATCCCTTGTTTGCTCTTCTGGTCCTTTTAGTCCTCTCCTTGCTCAAATTCAAAAGTGATTTTCTAACACTGTTAGTACAGTTCTTTTCAGTTAAATTACGTTGGGTTATGTAAATCATCATCATCATTTAACGTCTGCTTTCCATGCTAGCATGGGTTGGACGATTTGACTGAGGACTGGTGAAACCAGATGGCTACACCAGGCTCCAATCTGATTTGACAGAGTTTCTATAGCTGGATGCCCTTCCTAACGCCAACCACTCAGAGAGTGTAGTGGGTGCTTTTATGTGCCACCAGCACGAAGGCCAGTCAGCCGGTACTGGCAACAGCCACGCTCAAAATGGTGTATTTTATGTGCCACCCACACAAGACCCAATCCAGGGGCACTGGCAACGATCTCGCTCGAAAGTCCTTACACATGCCACAGGCACAAGTGCCAGAAAGGCGACGCTGAGCACAGGTGCCATTCCGATTTCACTTTCGCTTGCCCCAATAAGTCTTCGCAAGCTGAGTTTCATGTCCAAGACGATTTCAAAAGATATTATGCAAACTACCTATCTTCTTTCTGGCACAACAACAAAAGTAAAGCCCATAAGTTGGCTAGCCATGTACAAGATTTAAAAACCAACTGCATACCACATATATAAGAGGAGAATCATTGAAAAATTCATTCCATATGTAAATGGATCTGAGAAATGCAATTCATGCATAGCTGAAAGAGCACACAATCGTTTTAGGTTTAAGAATTCCATTGCACTACTCAATACCAGACTTGAAATTTTCAGCAAATGCAACTATATGGATGTATTTCTTTTGGCAAACTGGAGGACATTGCCCTCTCAAGATTGAGCAACTGTTTCACACACTCAGGATCCTTTCCATTGAATTTTCTAAAAGAACTAGTTTTATTATCACTTTTATGGTCAGAGGGAACATAACTCTAATTTCCTTTTGTTGTTTTTTTTTTCTATTTTTATTCACCCTTCCAATTTTTGCATCAACTTTCTTCTCATTTTTTTCATGATTTCTTATGTACCAGCATCCTGATTTTAATATATATATATATATATACACACACACACAGACACATACATACATAGTGATTGCCCCATCATCACAGATGGTTCACAGGTGACTGCTGCCTCTTTGCACTTCCTTATTGTCAATGGTATTTCTGACTTTCCATCCATGACCTTGCAGATGACTGTTCATTCTTAATGCAAATCTTCATGGTCTGAAACATAGCTGACAGTTTATCTATCTATCTATCTATCTATCTATCTGTCTATTTATCTATCTATCTATCTATCTACCTATATATGTATGTATATATATATATATATATATATGAGTGGCTGTGTGGTAAGTAGCTTGCCTACCAACCACATGATTCCAGGTTCAGTCCCACTGCATGGCATCTTGGGCAACTGTCTTCTACTATAGCCTCGGGCCGACCAAAGCGTTGTGAGTGGATTTGGTAGACGGAAGCTGAAAGAAGCCCGTCATATATATGTATATATATATATATATATATATGTG
>NC_068983.1:107293032-107293726 GCF_001194135.2 Octopus bimaculoides | reverse complement strand
ATATATATATATATATTATGTACGTACACACATACACACACACATAAGTATATATTTATACACACAGTGGGATTTGTTGATTAACTCAACCCTAGTGCTCAACTGATGCTTATATTTAATTGAGCCTGAAAGGATGAAAAATAAAGTAGGCCTCAGCAGAAATTGAACTCAGAATGTAAAGATGGATGAAATACTGCTAAGCATTTTGTCTGACATATATATCCAAAATTGTGGAGGCGTGTGGCTTAGTGGTTAGGGTCTCATCATCATGATCGTAAGATTGTGGTTTCGATTCCTAGACCGGGCGACGAGTTGTGTTCTTGAGCAAAACACTTCATTTTACGTTGCTCCAGTCCACTCAGCTGGCAAAAATGAGTAACGCTGTGATGGACTGGCGTCCCATCCAGCTGGGGAACACATACGCCATTGAAACTGGGAAACTGGACCCATGAGCCTGGCTAGGCTTTAAAAGGGAACATTTAGTAGAGGCACAATGGCCCAGTGGTAAGGGTAGCGGACTCGCGGTCGGAGGATTGTGGTTTCGATTCCAAGACCGGGCGTTGTGTGTGTGTTTATTGAGTGAAAACATCTAAGGCTCCCCGAGGCTCCGGTAGGCGGGGGGCGCCCCTTGTTGTACTCTTTCGCCCCAACTTTCTCTCACTCATTCTTCTTGTGTCTTGAGTAATGCTGCGAT
>NC_068983.1:107290780-107293022 GCF_001194135.2 Octopus bimaculoides | reverse complement strand
TCTTTCGCCCCAACTTTCTCTCACTCATTCTTCTTGTGTCTTGAGTAATGCTGTGATGGACTGGCGTCCCATCCAGCTGGGGGGAACACATACGCCATCGACACTGGGAAACCGGGCCCATGAGCCTGGCTAGGCTTTAAAAGGGCACATAATAAAATATATCCAAAAATATAGAATGGAAGTCGATAAAATCCAAGCTAATCCATAGCTAGCAAAACTTTGGAAGTAGTACTCACCCAAATGAGGGTTAATCCATTTGCTACTTGTCAGGTCAAATATACCTTAGTTAAATGAAGGTTACATTGTCTTCAATGTGAGTTAACATGGGATCCCTTGACAGCATTTGATTAAGGTATCTTTGTCCAGACTAGTAGCTAGCAAATTACCTCTCATTTGGGTAATTACTACTTCTGAGGTTCTGTCAGCTATGAAACATATGTACTCGGATTTTATCTACTCCATTCCCTAATTTTTTTTTTTTTTATTTGCATACACAGCAACCTCAGTTGAAAATCGTGAACTATAAGATAATTTTTACCAGCTTATCAAATTTTGCTATGGAAAAAATTTAAAATCTTCTGCATCAAAAAAAACACTATTGTTCCTGAAAGTTGTTTTTCATGCCTTTTACGGACTGTTCAAAGCTTACTAACTTCCTACACCTTGATCCTTGGCGCTTACCTTTACACACATGTATATATATATATATATATATATATATATATATATATATGCATGTATGTAGGAATATATGTATGCATATACATATTCAGGCTACATTTTGTACTATTCTATTCTATTGCTATTGCTTCCTTTAGTTAAGGATATGCTCCATCGTACATAGCACTGATCTACAGCAACTGAGACACACTGCAGCTAACCCCAGATACATGTTTCAATAACAAGCAAACTCTCTGAATGAACTGACTGTGCAAATAAACTAGATAAATATCTACATATTCAACAGAGCTCTGTCGCTATTATATGATATAGTAGTTTATTTATCTACTTATGCAAAGGTACAGATATTCACATATATTATGCAAGTTTGTATGAGTTAGAACATTAATCCGTAATAAAAGCTTTGTAAATATTTAAAATTGTTCACGCTTAAAGTAGTTATTATCTCTATCAAAGGAACTAGACTTCAGAGAGTAATCAGAAAAACCAAATAAATAGCATCATAAATTTGTTATAAAGGGAATACTTAAATTTGTTGAATTTTGAAGAAAATTAGTGATATAAATAACTTAAATGGGGAATTTTTGTTAAGCTGACTCAAGATTTAAATAAAATAGTTAAGGCATGGCTGTGTGGTTCCAAGTTCAATCGCACTGTGTAGCAGGTGTCTTCTACTATAGCTTCAGGCCAACTAAAGCCTTGTGAGTGAATTTGGTAGACAGAAACTGAAAGAAGGCTGTCGTATATGCGTGTGTGTGTGTGTCTTAATATGTGTGTGTGTGCCTTTGTGTGTGTATGTCTTTATGTGTGTTTCTGTCTTTGTGTATGTGTGTGTGTGTGTGTGTGAGTGTATGTGTGTCTTTATATGTGTGTGTGTCTGTGTATTTGTGTCTGTTTTTGTCCCTCACCGCCACCACTTGGCAAGTGGGGTTGGTGTGCTTATGTCCCTGTAACTTAGCAGTTTGACGAAAAAGACTGATAGAGGAAGTACTTTAAAAAAAATAAGTACTGAAGTTGATTCTTCAAGGCAATGCCCTGGCATGGCCACAGTCTAATGACAGGATCAAGTAAAAAAGTAAAAGTAAAAAACGAAAAGAAAGGAAAAAAACAAAAATTCAGTGCCTTAATGGCTGGATTATTCTTTTTGGAAAAGCCTCATTACATAACTCATTCTATGAAGTTGAAAATAAGTACCATTTTCACAAAGTAGTTAGATGGCTAAGGTTATCTAGACATTTGTACTCCACCTTAACAAACTTCAATGCAAACATTCAAATACTCAGTAAGTCTCATATCTGTAACATTAGTGAGATGGATGATATGATATAAAATCATCATTATCATCATTTAACATCCACTTTTCTATGCTTGTATGGGTTGGACAGAGTTTGTTGAGGTGGATTTTCTATTGTTAGTTGCCTTTCCTGTCACCAATCCTCATCTGTTTCCAACTATCTCAAGAAGTCAAAGCAAGGAGACAGTAACACACAAACACACATGCACACACACACACACATTTATATATATATATATATATATATATATATATATATATATATAT
>NC_068983.1:107285893-107290709 GCF_001194135.2 Octopus bimaculoides | reverse complement strand
ATACACTCTCCCAGTGGATAGATATTATCCCTTAGTGGGTTGGATTCACAACCCCTAACTTTCTTGGATATATATGTGTGTGTGTGTGTGTGTGTGTGTGTGTGTGTGTGTGTGTGTGTGTGTGTGTGTATGTACATATATGTATATGTGTATGTTTGTGTGGAAGAGGTAGACCCAGGAAGATGTGGGATGCAGTGGTGAAACGTGGTCTTTGGTCATGATGACAAGTGATCAAGACTTCTGGCAACTTGGTGTGCTTGAGAAGACATGTCAAGCTAAGTGAAATCATGGTCATGGCCAATGTGGGTGACATGTAAAAGATACTCATGCATGTGACACATGAAAGGAGCCCATGCCAGTGACATGTAAAAGACGTCCACTACACTCTGTAAAGTGGCTGGTATTAAGAAAGGCTTCCAGCCATAGAAACAAAGCCAAAACAGACGACTAGAGCCTGGTGCAACTCTCCAGTGTGCCAGCTCTGGGTCAAGCCATCTAAGCCATGCCAGCATGGAAAACGGATGTATAATGTTGATGATGATATATATATATATATATGGGTTTCTTTCAGTTTTTGTCTACAAAATTCACTCACAAGACTTTGGTCAGTCCAGGACTATAGTAGAAGACTCTTGACCTAGGTGCTACACAGTGGGACAGAACCCAGAACCATGTGTTTGGGAAGCAAATATCTTACCTCTCAGCCATGCTGAAGAAAATTAAAGTTAGCATCAGATTCGGTCAAATAATCATAACAGCCAATTTGTTTAAGAGAGATAAAGAAAAATCAAAAGCATCACAGGATATCTTAGAAGTTATAAGCTTGTCCTTTTATCTTGATTGATTCATTTTGTTGTTTGTTTTTGCTTTCTTTTTATCATCATTTGAACTTCTAAAATGTCTGAGGGAAGACATTAGTATATTTTTACAATCTTAGCAATGTCCTTGTTCCACAAGTAGGATTTCAAGTAGGAACAGTAAGTAACTGTAGATAATTATTTGATTTATTCAGTAACCATCATTAAACAGCTTATTACAAGATCATTTTTAATTGCATTAATAAAGTTAGAATCACAACACATTACACAAAATAACTAACACTCAACCCATTTGTTATTCAACTCATTCAGCTCCATCAGCTCATTTATTAAGATTATTGTTGCTGTTTGACTCTGGATCAGCCCTATTTGTGAAGACCATTATTATTATTATTATTATTATTATTATTATTATTATTATTATTATTATTATTGAGTGAGAGAGCAGTGCATGCCATCAAAGTGACACTGGGGTAAAATATACGAAGCCCAGTATACCCATCATGACTACCTGTCTGATAAGGGTACAAGGGTACACCAGGCACATGAATCACAACCATATGTGCGCAACATGGTGATCTCATATCAAGATAAACAGTGCATGACCTCGCAGGTGGGGCTCAGTTAGAATATTTTTCAAGTCAAGTAGCCCATCCTGCTCAAAAGGTCCCTGAATAAGGTTTGTTTAAGGATGTTGAGCAAAATACCCATGTTTCCAAAGGTGAATTATTCAAACCCCAAAGAACTCCTCTCAGCACATGGCTATGATGCTCCCCCACTACTTCTTCTCATGATCAGAGATGCACATATCATCAACCACTAAGGGACATGCTCAACTGGTTAAGGTCAAAGAACCGACAAGCAAATCTGTGGTATTAAGCAGAATATTTGCTGTAGTCCATCTTTTTATACCAAGACAAAACAATGTACATGATAACACTTCCAATCAATTAAGATCAGAAACCATGAGAGCCACTGCCTGGTACTGCATCAGGGCATTTATTATTATTATTATTATTATTACTATTATTACAGGTGTCAAACAGTACACAGTATCATGAGGCTGTTGATTGAAGATATTGTGTTTATTGGGGGGGGGAGGGGCTTGTACTGTTTGTCAAATTACAACAAGGACCTCAGACAGACAATACTTTATGCAATATGTGTGCAGTTCGAAGTAATGCTGACTTTTGCAATACACCTAGATTGTAAGGTATTTAAGTTTTTAGATGTTTTTTCAGATTGGGTGGTATTGAACTTAATGTTCCACTGATAATAGGGATAACCTTTATGTTTGACTCTCATAGCTGCCACATCTTAGCAATCTCAATTCTCCATATTTATCAGCCTTTTTCTTTCTTTCATGATGATACGTTGATCTCCTGGCACTGTCACGTTAATTATTAGGCACTTTTGTTTGTTCCTCCTAAAGGTTACTATATCCAGCCTTTGGTACTCTAATACCTTGTCTGTCTGGAAGTGAAAGTCCCAGAGGATTTTTGCCTTCCTCTTTTCATCCACTACTTTTTCTGGTGTATATAGTACCAAGCACCTGTAACCTCATATCCATACTTACAGCATAGTAGCCAGTGGAGTTTTTGCACTACCTTGTCGAGTCTATGCTTGTACTCTTTCTGCACAAGACTTTCACAAGCACTAACAATGTAAGTCACAATTTGACTGTCTTCCCGCACATTCAGCAGAGGTTTGTTGCACTTGTGTAGTATATATTCTTTGTCGTCGAATTGGTATTCAACGCCTGGTCCTGGGCAGTGATGATTAGGCTTTCAATATTCTTTTTTAGGTCATCCTTCTTAAGCTACATCCATGGTGCATCCTGGTCTTTTAATTTGTTGGTTTCACAGTGGAACTGGCCATGTATAATGGGCTTCGTCTTTCATGCTGGGTTAGATGGTTTGACTTGAATTGGTAAGCCAGAGAGCTGCACCAGACTCCAGTCTCTGTTGGGATAGTTTTCATGGCAGGATGCCCTTCCTAACACCAACCACTCCCCAGATTTTACTGGGTGCTTTTAATGTATCACCAGCATGCGTACCTTTAATATGTTACTGGCATGGGTGCCTTTAAAGTGTTACCAGTATAAGTGCCAATTACATGTCACTGGCAGAGGTGCCTTTAACGTGTCGCTGGCACAGTTGCCTTCTACATGTCACCGGTGTGCCTTTTATATGTCTCTAGCATAGGTGTCTGCAACATGTCACCAGCATGGGTGCCTTTTACATGGCACCAGCACGAGTGCCTTTTACATGTCACTGGCATGGATGCCTTTATTATGTCACCAACACAAGTGCTTTTAATGTGTTACCAGCACATGTGCTTTCATTGCATCACTGGCATAGGTGCTTTTATGTGTCACTGGCACAGGAACCCTTTATGTGTCACCAGTAGCTAAAACAATATCAAGGAATAGGGAAAATATTTACAACTACCTTCTCTTCCCATTCAAAAGTATTTCTTTCCTCTTACAAGTATTTCTATACTAGTGGCCTAAGTTGAGGTCTTGTAATTGGATTGTAATCCTATTGAAGGCTACTATAAAATATAGTGTGTTTTAGCATCAGCAAATTAGAGGAAACTTACTTGCACGAAAGGAAAGCATAACACAACTAAAGACAAGCAGCAGAGAAAGAAAGTTAATTAAGGATTTAAACTTACTTAAATGACAACAATGAAACAAATAGTGAACCAAGTTGGACAGTAACTAAAGAGTTAATAGAATTAAAACAATCAGATTCGGGCAGCTGTGCCAATTTGATTACAATAAATTATGAACATGTTCGAAATCAGAAGTAAGAATTTCTTTCTAGTCAAGTCAACTAACTTGTTCGTTTTTGAAGATAATTCAATAAATTAACTAAATTTATATTTAAACAAATGAATTAGCTTCTTAATGTTTTGCTGAAATTTGTTGTTTTTGTATCTAATTTCTTCTACGAAATTTGTAAGTGGTCCAGTTTGACACAACTATTGTCTTGAACCATTCTAATATAACTACTTTCATAGTCTATAGAGCTGTAGGTATAAGAAAGAATTACATCAAAAGAACTGCATCTATTATACAGAATCTGTACCACTTTATTTACATTGCTACTGAGACTGAGAAAGGCATGAACACTACAACATCTCAGTTCTCCATTTTTATGACATGTTTATACACATCATCATCATCATCATCTTTCAATGTCTATTCTCCATGCTGGCATAGGCTGGACTGTCTGACAGGAGTTGGTCAGCTTGAGGGCTGCCCAAGCTCCATCTGTCAGTTTTGGAATAGTTTCTATGGCTGGATGCCCTTCTTAACACCAACCACTTTACAGAGTGTACTGGGTGCTTTTAAGTGGCACCGACATCAGCACTTTATGTGGCCCAAGCACAGGTGCTTTTACATGGCATCAGAACCCATTAACATATAAGACTAGAATCTCTTGGCTGAGAGAGGGATGTAGAAGACATATTTGTATGCATGATAGCCACGATTTTACTTAGCTTGTCATCTCTTCTGTGAGGCCCAACACCTTTCTCACCACTTTATGCCATGCCTTCCTAAGTTTGCCCCTTCCATACATTCCCTCAACAATTGGAGATCAGTACTTTTTGATGCAGCTGTCCTTATCCATATGTATCACATGACCATACCAGTACAGTCTTCTCCCTTGCAAACTACACCTGATGCCACTTATACTCGATATATATATAACAGGGAGCGAATCAATTTAGATGAGATGCAGTTTGGGTTCGTGCCAGGTAAAAGCACTACTGATGCCTTATTTCTAGTGAGACAGTTGCAAGAGAAATACCTAGCTAAGGATAAACCTCTGTACCTGGCTTTCGTTGACATGGAGAAAGCCTTTGACAGGGTCCCCCGATCCCTTATCTGGTGGTCAATGAGGAAACTTGGGATAGAAGAATGGTTAGTGAGAGCTGTGCGAGCCATGTACAGAGATGCTGCCAGTAAGGTGAGGGTTGGAAATGAGTAC
>NC_068983.1:107274686-107283242 GCF_001194135.2 Octopus bimaculoides | reverse complement strand
TCTTGTGCGGGTGGCACATGAGATGCACCATTTTAAGCGTGGCCGTTGCCAGTACCGCCTGACTGGCTCCCGTAGGATTTTCGAGTAAGATCGTTGCCAGTGCCCCTGGACTGGCTTGTGCCGGTGGCACATAAAAGACACCATTTCGAGCGTGGCCGTTTTCGTGCGGGTGACACGTAAAAGCACCCACTACACTCTCTGAGTGGTTGGCGTTAGGAAGGGCATCCAGCTGTAGAAACTCTGCCAAATTAGATTGGAGCCTGGTGTTGCCATCCGGTTTCACCAGTCCTCAGTCAAATCGTCCAACCCATGCTAGCATGGAAAGCGGACGTTAAACGATGATGATGATAAACATGTAGGGATCAGCAGGAGTTGCTTAAATTTTTTTTTAATATTTTATAAGTGTGTCAAAATTCAACTTGCTCAGGGTGTCAGTAAACCCCCGGAAATGGTCCTCTATATGAAAAGATAGGGCAACAACTCTTCATGGGCTGCTCATGCCATCATACATATAGACTCACAAGCACAAAAACACGATACACACATACACTCACACACACACACATACATGCACATATATACACACTGTGCATAACATCATATCACATCACCCCAAACACATATGATATACATAGATTATCAAAGCTGCAAGCTAAGGATTAATCTATGGTCATAGCTTGCTTTACATCCATCCAGCCAGCTATTGCAATCATCCACCACCAAATAGTTTTACAAAACAGTCTACTACTACTACTACTGCTGCCGCTTCCATTACCACCACCACCATGATCTACAATGCCACTACCAACACCACCACTGTTACTGCTGCTGTTGCTGCTGCTGCTGCTGCTGCTGCTGCCACTACCACTACTACTACTAGTACCACTACTACTACTACTACTAATGGTACTGCTTTCCAGTATGACCCAAACATAGAACTTGCTTCCATGCCAAGATACACGCAACATCAATTACTTCTCTAAGACTAAACTCTGCTGGATTGACAAGACTGTTTAATAAATCCTGAGGAATATACCCCAATCCACACACACACACACATACATTCACTCACTTGCTCACTCACAGAAACATAAAACCACACACACACACACACACACACACACACACACACACACACACGCACACACACACAGGGCTTGCATGGGAGGAGGAAAAGGGAATGCAATATCCCATCTGAAAATGAAAGTATTTTAAAAAATCAAAAAATATGAAGATCACTCTGGAACCTGGTATATGCATTCTTCACTGTGTTTCCGGAACAATTTTCAAGCACTTCCTTGATCTGGGCCCCCACCTCAGCCTTGGTGTTGCCAGCAGAGCAGTTGATGTCTTTCTCAACCATGCCACACACATAGTAATCCATAGGATTATAATCAGCAGAGTTAGGAAGCCAGAAAATGGGTCTGGTGAATTCATAGAAATTCTCAAACAACCTTTTCTGGATTTCTAGGGGTTAGTTCAACCGTTCAACCGTGCTGGTTGATGGTGTTAGTTCAACGTGTGTTGGTTTAACAGTCAGTAGTTGAACAGTGAATAATGAGTATCATACCTACATTCAAGTAGTATGGAGTGCATTCTGTATTAACATATATTTCTGCAATAGCTTATTTTTAGATAACCACAGCCAACTATTAATTTGTGTAATGCCTTTTTACACCAGATGTGCATACATACCTATGTCATAACACAGTCAGAACACTTGCTGTGTCCATTTCTGTGGGCCATGGGTTTGTAGTTTCCATTACAGCTGTCCATGTCACATCTCACAGCCTTTACATTGCAGTAGTCATGATGTCGGCATTTTGACACCCAATGCAAATCTTCATGATACAGGTAACTCTTTCCCAATATTCAGATGGTTCCCAGTCCTCTAAGTTAGTTGAGTTTTTCTCAAGCACTGCTTTAATATTTATGCTATCCAATACCATTGACTGTTTATCAACACATTAAGCTATTCTTTAAAAATGGAGACATGAAAACATTATCAAATTTAGCCTGAACACTTTGTATGTATATATGTTTATCTTTTATCCTTTTTGTTCTTTTACTTGTTTCAGTCATTAGACCGCAGCCATGCTGGGGCGCCATCTTGTAGAATCTTTTAGCCCAGTACTTATGTATTTTTTTAAGCTTGGTACATATTCTATTGGTCTCTTGCCAAACCACTAAGTTACAGGGTTGGTAATCAGTGGTGGAGAACAAACACAGACACAATGACAAACACACATAGATATAGTAGAAGACACTTGCCCAATGTGTCACACACTAGAACTGAACCCAGAACCCTGTGGTTGGGAAGCAAGCTTCTTACCACACAGCCACACTTGCATCTGCACCTACAAATAAAAATAAAAAACAATAAGTACTGGAGTTGATTCATTCAACTAAAGAATATTCAAGGTACTGCTCTAGCATGGCTGCAGTCTAATGAGTGAAATGAGTAACAGCTAAAAAGATAAATGATATACGTATGTAAGAGATCGTTAAAGAAAATTCGTTGTTTGAAATATCATGTCTAACACCTTGACATTGTTTCTTGTTTCCAGTGCATGCAAAAAGTTAGTATGATGGTGACCTTTCAAGCTATCAAATGTCAGAGGTCTTGAAGGAAGAAGGGAAATGACAGGGAAAAGATGGCAGAGGTGGAGGGGAGGAAAAGGGAGTGAACAGGAGGAGAAAGATGAGGAGGGAGAAGACAAGGAGAGAGTAAGAGGTTGTTACGATTGTAAAGACTCAGCATCACATTTTACATGTTGCTTCTCTATTCAAGACAGGGTTTATTGTTTGCATCTGGATAGATTCTACAATTTTCTTAAGCAATTTTGTATAGGATTCTGGTGTATATATTTTAAACTTTTTATTTATGTATGTATTTATTTGTTTATTTATTTATTTATTTTATATGTAAGAATTCTTTTCTGAATGTTTAAAATATGATACAGTCATGTTTTTAATGTGGCACGACTTAAAAAAAAGTTGCTTCCCATACACACACAAACACACACATGGATGCACATGCACAGACACACACAGATATCTACTTATACAAGTATAGTAAAAACAGATGTGATTATGATGATGACGATAACGACAACAATGACAATAACATATACCATACGGAAGCTTTAGTTTCCAACAAAGAAATGAATTATACATGTGTGTATATTATATACATGCACATATATATATGCATGTATGTATATACATCATTATCATCATCATCATTTAACGTCTGCTTTCCATGCTAACATGGGTTGGACGATTTGACTGAGGACTGGTGAACCAGATGGCTACACCAGGTTCCAATCTGATTTGGCAGAGTTTCTACAGCTGGATGCCCTTCCTGACGCCAACCACTTCGAGAGTGTAGTGGGTGCTTTTACGTGCCACCGGCACAAAAGCTAGTCAGGAGGTACTGGCAATAGCCACGCTCGAAATGATGTTACTTGCCACCTGCACAGGAGCCAGTCCAACGGTACTGGCAACGAACTCGCTCAAATGTATTTTCACATGCCCAAGTGCCAAGAAGGTGACGTTGGTAACGATCACACTCAAATGGTGCTATTTACATGCCATGAAAGTCAGACGGCTGGTGCTCTGGCAACGATCATGCTTGGATGGTGCTCTTAGTGATCTACTGGTACAGGTGCCATCACGATTTCGCTTTTGCTTTCCCCAACAGGTCTTTGCAAGCCGAGTTTAGTGTTCAATGAAGAGATGTCGGTTTCGATTTCACTTGCCTCAACAGGTCTTCGCAAGCGGAGTTTAGTGTCCAATGAAGGAACGTTACGTATAAGTGGGCTGGCTACATCCCTGGCAGAGATTTTAGTCTCACTTGGCTTGCCGGGTCTTCTCACGCACAGCATATTTCCAAAGGTCTCGGTCACAAGTCATTGCCTCAGTGAGGCCTAATGTTTGGCGGTCGTGCTTCACCACCTCATTCCCAGGTCTTCCTGGGCCTGCCTCTCCACGGGTTCCCTCAACCACTAGGGTGTGGCACTTTTTCACACAGCTATCCTCATCCATTCTTGCCATTCTGTAGTATTAAATGCACTTTTCATTAATATATATATATCAGGTCATCCCATAAATTCTGTCCGATTTTACCTTTCTTAAAATTGAATGAAATTTAATAGTATTAATGGAATTTAAAATATTTGCAATAACGATATTTCTGCTTCATCAAATCAGCACTGAATCTATCTGAAATGTAACAGAAAATAAGTCAAATTCAAAACATTGATGTCCAAGTCACAAAAGCAAAGTTTGAATGGAATAGTAATTATTTCCTTTGGTTCCTAGATAAAAGCAAATAGGAAATAACACTTACTGACCAAAGCCAAAAAAAATAAAACATAAAAAGAATTAAAATTTTGTTACACAGTGTAATTGCATGCACACATATTTTTAGTGTTGTCGCATTATTGAAGAGTTTGTCTTCAGATCTGGCCAGATCAGTTTTACATTTGTTGGTTTCTTCAAAACCTTTTTATATTTGGCTTATTTTCAGATATGGTTAACTGCTTAGTAATTTTAGACTACCCTTTAGTAGCAATGAAATTGTTTGAAAAATAACTGGGAGACATATGTACCTGAGGAATTTTGTTCAAGCTCTAATAACTCTAAGTAGAATGCAAAGAGAATGTTTACAAGGGCACTACATTTCAACTGAAGGATGTATGAGAGCAGATACTATCCAAATCTCAACAAGTTAAACATCTAATATCAGTCAGCAAACTTTCCTAAAGCTGTATGTTGTTAATTTTGTTTAGTCATCAACTGCTAAGAAGGAGACATTGTAAATTTGTGTTTATTTGAAAAAGTTTATGAAGAAAGGTAGTGGCTTTTCCATCTCACTGTTTGCCATTTGATATCTACCTATACTGTACTGCAGTACAATGTAGGTGGATACCAAATGGAAAATGAGTTAGCGAGAAAGTATCTACATACTCATTCACTTTGCAAGAAATTGCTACCCAATCTACCTCAAATTACAGCCGTTCATCTTAAAAATGAACAACACAGATAAGGAAGTCTTAAGTCTTAATGGTAGTCTCACATAGTCTAAGAAATGTTTTGCTGAGCAACCTGTAGAAATGATTTATTAGTAGTGATTAAATGTTTGTGGTGTACATTAGCTCATTCCCACCATCGGTTTCATGTTGCCTGGACAGGTGTAAGGCATGCTACATGTCAGGAGTTGAAGTAATCACAGAGCAATGTGAGATGAAGTGTTTTGCTCAAGAATGCAATGCACCACTTGGTCCAAAAATTGAAACCACAATCTCATGATTGTGAGTACAACATCTTAACCATTAGGCCATATGCACACATAGAGTATTAAGTATAATGTCTGAGAAAATTAAAATTAAACAGCAAGAGAATATTTGATAAATAGCTTTTCAGGGATTAAGACTGATTAGGGCCAAATAACAACAACAGCAGAGATAATATAAATGTATTATACAGAAGCATGTCAACCTTTTCTTTCACATGTTAACGAGTTTTCTTGATGACTCTTGAAGAAGAGGCCTGGCTCGGATGTTCTGATGACACAGAACATCTGATCTTCTGTCTCATTTTCAGTCTGTAGAAGTCTTGCGTCTGTCAAGATGCAATGCACATTATTGATCGATATGATTTCTCTTGGCTGGATGTTGTTGGAAATTACTACATTAGAGCTCTTAGATGTCTGTGTATCTTCAAAATATACTAGGAATAGTATTGATGTAATTTAATATGCCTGTACTATACCAAACATTGCACAGTATAGTTGAAGGAGAAATTCTCCCCTTGCATTAGTTCCATATCAACTAACTAAAGTTATACATTCTTATGCTGTCAGGTGTTGTTGTTTAGCCCCAAATCAACACCTGATCAAGCAGATCAATAATCAACACCATTTCAGGTATGGTCATTTGCACCTAGTTATAGTGAATTTCGATATTAATATGCATAGGTGTTATTAGCAATGTTAATATTTTTTGTATTGTGAGCTGCAAGCTGGCAGAATCATTAGCACCTCTAAGCAAAATGCTTGGTGGCATTTCATCCATCTTTACTTTCTGGGTTCAAATTATGCCAAGGTCAACTTAGCCTTTCATCATTTTTGAGGTGCTAAAATAAGTACCAGTTGAGCACTGGGGTTGATGTAACCAACTTACACCCTCCCCTGACCTTGCTGGCCTTGTGCCAAAATTTGAAATCAATATTTTTGTTATTGTGAGGGCACATGTCCTAGAGGTCAGGGTGTTGTGCTCATAATTGCAAAATTGCAGGTTTAATTCCCAGACTGGGTGGTGCATTTTGTTCTTGAGAAAACCACTTCATCTTATGTTGCTCTGTGATCACTTCAACATCTGATGTGCAGCTCACCATGCTTATTCTATCGACCCCCAAAAGAATGAAAGGCAAAGTTGACCTTGGTGGAATTTGAAGTGATAGCATAAAGTTGGATGAAAAGCTGGTAAGCATTTTGCCAAGCACGGTAATGATTCAGGCAAAGTTGACTTGAATGAGGGAGTGAGCTAATGTGCTGCACAAACATGTGGTCACTGTTATCTGAGCAGGTTGTTCAGCAAGAAATTGCAGAACCATTTTTCACAGGCTCTAAGAGATTACCTTGCATATATTCTTGATGTAGAAGGTATACTAGGAAGGTATACTAGGATAGTATACCCAGTTGATCCGATCAACGGAACAGCCTGCACGTGAAATTAGCATGCAAGTGGCTGAGCACTCCACAGACACGTATACCCTTAACGTAGTTCTCGGGGATATTCAGCGTGACACAGTGTGACAAGGCTGGCCCTTTGAAATACAAGCACAACAGAAATAGGAAGAAAGAACGAGAGAAAGTTGTGGTGCAGCAGGGTTCACCACCATCCCCTGCCTGAGCCTCGTGGAGCTTTTAGGTGTTTTCGTTCAATAAACACTCACAACGCCAGGTCTGGGAATCAAAACCGCGATCCAATGATCGCGAGTCTGCTGCCCTAACCACTGGGCCATTGCGCCCCCACACTAGGACAGCAAGCTGTTAGAATCATTACCGCGCTTGGCAAAATGCTTACCAGCTTTTCATCCAACTATATGCAATCACTTCAAATTCCACCAAGGTCAACTTTGCCTTTCATTCTTTTGGGGGTCGATAGAATAAGTACCATCTGAGCACTGGGGTCAATGTAATCAACAAGCCTCCTCTCTCAAGATTGCTGGTCTTGTTCCAAAGTTTGAAACCAATATGTACAGGGTATATTAGCACCAAGGATGCTGGTTTGAAATTTTGGCACAAGACCGGCAAGTTTGGGGTAGGTGCTAAGTTGATTACCTCAACCCCAGTGTTCAACTAGTACTTATTTTATCGACCCCGCAAGGATGAAAGGCAAAGTCAACATTGGCAGAATTTGACATTAGCTCTGCATTTCTATCCCTTTGAATCTGCTATGAGAAAGATAAAGTCATTGTCTAGGCCCACTTTCTACTTTTTGTACAGAAATATCATCAATTTCTTAATAAATTTTAATAAGGTGGTGAGCTGGCAGAAACGTTAGCATGCCAGGTAAAATGCTTAGTGGTGTTTCGTCTGTCTTTACATTCTGAGTTCAAATTCTGCTAAGGTCGACTTTACCTTTCATCCTTTCAAGGTCGGTAAATTAAGTACCAGTTACTTACTGGGGTCGATCTAATCGACTGGCCCCACCCTCCCCAAAAATTTCGGTCCTTGTGCCTAGAGTAGAAAAGAATAATAAATATTTATAATTTTCTTGATTTCTGTAGAGTTATTTGAGATTTTATTGATGATTCATGCCAAATAAACTGATTGCCTTAATACATAATGAGAAGCTCTCTAAGGATATTGCCTTTATTTTACGAATTAATCAGAGGAGGAAATCAGTGTTCATGACTTTTACAGGCCCTCCAGAGACAGTGAGAATGACAAAGCTAATGACTGCATAGCCTGCTACTCAATGACTGCAAGAAAAACAAGGACTGGATCTGGTATTGTTGTTATGTAGATGAAATTCTCAGAAAACGCATTTAAATTCTGAAGTGGTAATGGTATTTCTGAGGTTTCCTGTCAATGCCATCGCTTTCTAGAAGTTAGAAGCAGAAGTTCTTTGCTACAATGATAACAAAATACTTCTGTTATTTATGTGGTACTGCAATGACTTTCTAGTGATTGTGTGATAGTGTTTTGTTGCTTTTTTAAAATTTTATTTTTTGTGTGATTAACTTTATTCATTGTCTGACAGTCAAAAACTGGAATATGCATCCAAGATGAATTATGCATAGAAAATCATGAGAGAAGCAGAAGAAATTTAACAAGAAAAATACTTTTATGAAGAATTTTGGTTATTTTTATGCAACACCACTTTTCAACACATTGCAAGACTGAAGACTATATTGGTTAGTATAAGAAGAAGCAACATAGATGGCCTAACACGTTATGCATTGAGAACATACTGTAAAAACTGAATATATATATATATATATGCACATATATATCTATGTACATACATATATGTACATATATAT
>NC_068983.1:107273431-107273834 GCF_001194135.2 Octopus bimaculoides | reverse complement strand
GTGTGTGTGGATGTGTGTTTTGTTTTAGTTTATTTTATTTTATTAATCTATTTTTAATCTATATTTTTGTTTTCTTTATATGTTAGCAGGTTAGAATTTGAGTGGGTTATCAATGGGGATTTCACATAAGTCTAGAAGTAAATTAGTTCTGACATTTCATGATAGAGTTACCACTTGAGATTACTTTAATTTTCTTTTAATGTCATAAATAAATAATACCTTCTTAAAGTAAAATATATAAATTATTGCCAATATAATTTTTCTTTTCTACAGATAATCCAGATAGAATTGTCATAAATACAATACTGATTCAGACAATAACATTTTTAGTATGTATATCATTTCTTTGATTCTATGTTTATATGCATATATATATATGTATGTATGTATGTATGTATGTATG
>NC_068983.1:107272824-107273421 GCF_001194135.2 Octopus bimaculoides | reverse complement strand
TGTGTGTGTGTGTGTGTGTGTGTGTGTGTGTGTGTGTGTGAGCACATGCACATGCGCACTTGTGTGTTCTGACAATGTGAATTACATAAGAATATTTGAACTTTGATATATTTGATATAATCAATACAGAAAAATCTGCAAACGTGTGTGGCAATTCACAATGCAGACAATCCATTTACTGTTTGCTTTCTATTGGAAACTAAGAGAATAATCTTTCCGGAAGAATTGTAGTTAATGTGTAAAACACCAATTTACAAATTGTCAACTATATTTTTGCATATGATGATCTTCTTTATATGACTTGAAGAAATGAATAAGAATTGGTTAAACAGAATATCAGAATATAGTATGTAATAGATATGAATGTGTGTGTGTGTGGATGTGTGTTTTGTTTTAGTTTATTTTATTTTATTAATCTATTTTTAATCTATATTTTTGTTTTCTTTATATGTTAGCAGGTTAGAATTTGAGTGGGTTATCAATGGGGATTTCACATAAGTCTAGAAGTAAATTAGTTCTGACATTTCATGATAGAGTTACCACTTGAGATTACTTTAATTTTCTTTTAATGTCATAAATAAATAATACCTTCTTAAA
>NC_068983.1:107267481-107271314 GCF_001194135.2 Octopus bimaculoides | reverse complement strand
ATATATATATATATATATATATATATATATAGTTATGGTGATGCACACACACCAACACTGCTTGTCATGCAGTGGGAGAAACACAGACAGAAAGACACACACATAGATATAAATACATATGGCTACTTTTGTATATGTGGAAAAGTGTTATAACACATCCTTTTGATAGCATACATATATACATACATACATACATACATACATACATACATACATACATACATACGTGTGTGTCACAAACATATTTTAACTAGCCTAAACTTTGCTTATGCCTAAACACTGCTTGGTGCTAATATTTCATTATTTTCCATGATCAGGCAACCCACCAGCACAAATCAGTCAATGTTATTGACTGTATTTTACATAAAAGCTATTGCTTTATAAGATTTGTTCAGAGTTGCTTCTCTTAGGTACTTCCCCACCTCGGATTGTGTTGATGAATTTATGCTGTTGAATTGTTGGATTGTGATAATTGTTGTTGAACGTGTATTTTTCGTTTAACTGTTGAAGATTTTGTGTGGCTTCCCCATTTATGGGTGAAGCAGAGAATATTGGAAATATGCAGTCGCAAACTGGAAGCTATGCTGCGATGACAGGCAGAAGCCTGTCAGCCGAGCTGCTACAAATAAGAGATTTGGAAGTAGGAAATAAGGACTTCAAGAAGTTTGATGGTTTATTGAAGAAAGAAGGTGATAGCCTGAGGCTAACGCCACCAAAAGAAACAACAGAGAAGGCAGAGAGAAAGATGATAACATATTGTACATTAAATATAGCTACAAAAAAGATAGAAATCGCTAATGTCAATGAGACAGAGGAGTGTTGGAAGGATATTAAAGATGTAATAACGTTTGTTATTACATCTTTAATAGAGGAATTAAAATACGGTGGAGGTATGCTTCGTTAATGAAAACGAAGCAAAAATATACTCCACCGTAGCCTTAAAATCGTCGAAATGGGCACTACTACTGACGTACTGTGGAAAGTGCGCCACCCGAGTTCAAATCGGTAGGGTGCCACCTGAAATTGAAGAAGACTGGCTGGTAGCAACAAGTTTATTCAATGTCAAAGGCAACGGAGGTCAACTGGTTGGGGTAAGGCCTGGAGGTCATACTCCATATTACCTTGTCAGACCTGCACAAGATTGCAGAGGAGGTGGTTCTGCCTGATGAAACCAGGCTAAGGTTAATGGTGGAGGGCAGGCCACCAGTATGTTACGGTTGTGGTGTAAGGGGGCACATAAGAGCAAAGTGCCTCCAGAGACAAGAACAAGTGACAGAGGAGTCTTGGTAGGAGGACAGAGGTGTGGTGGTGGAAAAAGAAATAGCAGTAGCCAAAACCGAGAGACAAAGAAGGGGTGAGTCACCACCCAAAAAGAAAAGAAAAGCAGCAAAAGAAAAGAGAGAGAATGAAGTAACACCAAGTAAAGATGAGGAGAAATGGAAAGAACGAACGGACAGAAGAACAGAGTCAGGGAAGATACCAACAGGAGAATATGAAAAAAGAATGGTTCAAATGCTAGAACCAGAACCAGAGCCTTCCACTAGCAGAGAGGAGGAGAAACAGAAAGAGAGACCGGAAAGAAGAACAGAGGCAGGAAATATACCAACAGGGAAATATGAAAAAAGAATGGTCGTATATAAAAGAAATAATTGAGATTCAATTGAATTAGTTACTTAACTTGAAGCACCAAGTCAGTCCAGTATTATCCACACAGCCCAAAGTAAGGTGAATAAAATCAAAATAAGCAACAGGATACCAAGTAGTGATGCAGTACGACTGTTTCAGGTGGCTCCATTTAATTGAACAATACAATCATAATATCAATTTAAATGCAGTGCCATTTTCAGCTGCACGAATAAATGGAATTTTAACAAGTAGGACACATTAATATAATTTTTCTTGAATATTTTAGCAGACCAAGATGATAGAAATTCATGTTGTTGCTATATATATATATATATATATATATATACATATATATATATATATATATACAATGAGCTTCTTTCAGCTTCCAACGACCAGATCCACTCACAATGCTTTGGTTGGCCCAAGGCTATAGTAGAAGAGAACTTGCCCAAGGTGTTAAACTGTGGGACTAAACCCAAAATCGTGTGGCTGGAAAGCAAGATTCATACTACTGCCACATATGCAAAAGACATTTGTTTACAATAGTTTCCACCACATAAAGATAATTGAAATGAGGATGATAGGCTCATACTTAGTAAAGTTATGCATTCATATTTTCCTTTAGGTATCACATTTTTCTTGAGAGAAGGCAAGAGCTATCTGAAGAAGTCACAATTTGAGAGTGATAGCATGTACACCAGCAATACTGATTTCTGTTGTTCAGCTGAAGGAAGCTTTCAGTGTGTGTTTGAATATTTGTCAGTTACATAACATTTTATTATTGATATGTGTGTTTAGAATGAAGACACAAATCAATGTCAGCCGTAGATATTAAACACATGGCAATAGTGCCATGAATTTAGCACTTTAATAACTCATACTGAGTTATCATGACTTGGCCAAACATATAATAAAATAGCCATAGAAGAATATGAACTCATATTTCAAGAGAAAATAGATTCATATCTTTTCCATTTTGCCACTTCACCTCAGAGCTCTCTCTCTCTCTCTCCCACTCTCTCAGATATATATATATATATATATATATATATATATATATATATATACATACACACTCATATATATATGTATATATACATATTTATATATATATATATCATATATATTATATGTATGTGTGTGTGTGTTTGTGTGCATGTGTGTGTGTTTGTGTATGCGTATAAGAGTGTATAAAATATTTTTATACACAGAGAAGTGACCCTTAATAGGACTCCTTACATACTAAAAGGGCAGTTAAAACCCAAACCACAAAAAGATCCAAAAAGATTTCATGTAGCATGCTGTTATAACACTAGAACGAACAAATAAAAGAAAATAATTTCTTTTTTTTTTGTTCATTCTAGAGTTATAACAGCGTGCCTCATGAATTCACTTTTTCGTGATTTGGGTTTTAACTGCCCTTTCTAGCATGTAAGGAGTCCTGTCAAGGGCCTCCTTTATGTGTATAAAAATATTTTATATACTATTATATTTTTAAAAATATGTTGTCTTATGACTTTTATTTATGCATGCTAACCACTAGCAATAAATTATTTTAATTTATTACCCTCATATTTACGATAGTTATATATATATATATATGTATGTATGTATGCATGTATATATATATATATATATATATATATATAGCAATAAGAAAATGGAGGGGAATAGGTGGCATTCATCAACTTGCAGACATTGTATTGTGACAATTTACTTGTTTATTTGTTTACTAAAAGGACAATAATAATAATATACAAACACATGCAGCATATTATATCCTATCAGTAATAAAAAATGACATATAGTGACAGAAAATGGGATAATGACTTACAGCTGTTTCAGTCTACTGATGACAGGCCTCATTCTATCTATATAACTCCAGTAGACTGAAGTAGTTTATAGATGAAATAGATGCAATAGAGGTACATGGATGATTCTATAGGCCTCTTCAGAGATTTTATAAAGTTCATGAGGTAAAGTTAAAAATATCCAAATATAGAAATATAAAAATCGTAAAACCCCACATATATATGTATACTCTGTTATTTAACCCGCACCCATTTATTGCACTTGATAATACAATGAAAAAACACTAGTGTAATAATAATTGTGTATTCTTCCGGCAGTATATTGGATATATATTATTCCTTAGTGGGTTGGATTCACAACCCCTAACTTTCTTGGATATATATATATATATA
>NC_068983.1:107264910-107266912 GCF_001194135.2 Octopus bimaculoides | reverse complement strand
TATATATATATATATATATATATATATATATATATATATATGCATGTATGTATATGGTGACTTCGCCCATCAGTTTTGACATATGAGGATCCGACAACTGCTCTTTCTTTATCAGTCACAATGCTTAGGCTAAATGTGACATTTAAGTCCCACCAACGATTTTCAAAGAAGCCCACAGATCCTACAAGGATCTGTGGATTACAGGTCAGTGCAGGTAGTATATTTGCAGTTGCTTTTATCCTTTGCCTTGCACCCCAATGCCTGTTAATGCTGGTTGCAACAAAGTTTCTTATACTATTTTGACTCAATGATCTCCATTTTGTTTGCACCAAAGCTGTTCATTCAAAAGTGTTGTAAGCTGTCTTCACTGCTGAGAGGTTACTCTTCAGCTTGTCCTTATATCTGAGCCATGGACGACCAACATTCCTGTGCCTACTATCAAGCTGACTGCACATGAGGACTTTGGATCATTCTGACAACATGGCCAGCTCGGCACCATTGTGACTGCATAAGGAAGCTCTCAATTCCACCAGTCTTACACTTGCTAAACAAGTCGGCATTAGAGTCTCTGTCGTTTAGTAAATAACTGCAGATTATCCCCAGACAGCATTTGTGGAAGATTTGTGATTAATGTGTCGTCCATAAGAAGCATTTTGTCTGGTGTGCTAATGATTCTGCCAGCTCACTGCCTGAATTATTTTCTACTATTGCCAAAAGCCATCCAATGCTTTGTGGATGAAATTAGTAGAAGGAAAGTGCATGGAATCTTGTGTATGAATGTGTCTTTGTATGCATGTATGTGTGTTTGTGCATGAACGCTAATATTTCTGCTCTCTCATGAGATTGTCTGAGGGGAAGAAAACAGTGTTGCTATGCTTACATTTCTAGTAAACCTTACGTTCCACAGGTCTGCATTTTAAAGTAGTGAAATGATATCTCCATGACATGTAAAACATAAAAAGGTTATTGACCAGAATAGCGTCAAGGTGTAAAAATACTGCCTCAGATAAATTCCTACTGAACCAATGCCATCATACAAAGAAAATGGATATAGAACTTTTTATTGTGACCACATATATTTAATGCAGACATGATGCTGGGGTTCTTATTTAGATATAAAAATGCTTCACTTCAGATATCTAGGACTGAACTTTTATTACACATATGTTTAGTCAAGACTAAAACCAATAAAATGGCATCCAACTGATAGCCTTCCTTTACTAACGTGATAGCAACTAGTTTTCTTACCCCTTTGAATTTTCATGGGCAAAAAATTGGTGAAGTTATCATAGCATTGGATAGAATGTTTTGTGATGTACATTTTTGGTTTTCCATTCAAATTTGAACTCCAGGTCAAATCATGCTGAGATCATTCTTGCCTTTGATCCTTTGATCTTTTCAGACTTGCTAAATACAATACCATTCCATTGTATGGAATTTTGTCTGAACAGGTTGTAGTCTAAAAGCGATGGAAATATTTTGGGAAATTAAATTTAAATGTTGAAGTGAATCTAACGGTTTTTGTGTGTTTTTAAATGACTTATAAACACCTTCCACACTGCAATTGTTTTTGTTTCAGCACACAATCTCAGATAAGGTCACTTGCTATGCAAGTACATCTCCATAATATAAATATATCTTTCTAGTGAGACAGTTGCAGGAGAAATACCTAGCTAAGGATAAACCTCTGTACCTGGCTTTCGTTGACATGAAGAAAGCCTTTGACAGGGTCCCCCGATCCCTTATCTGGTGGTCAATGAGGAAACTTGGGATAGAAGAATGGTTAGTGAGAGCTGTGCGAGCCATGTACAGAGATGCTGCCAGTAAGGTGAGGGTTGGAAATGAGTACAGCAATGAATTCCGGGTAGAGGTAGGGGTCCACCAAGGTTCCGTCCTCAGCCCCCTCTTATTTATCATAGTCCTCCAGGCAATCACAGAGGAGTTAAAGACAGGTTGCCCCTGGGAGCTCCTCTATGCTGATGACCTTGCCCTAATTGCGCAG
>NC_068983.1:107250758-107263116 GCF_001194135.2 Octopus bimaculoides | reverse complement strand
TATATATATATATATATATATATATATATATATATCTTCACTGTATCTTCAGTATTACTACAAACTCTCCTGTAATTGGAACCAAAAGCAGTAAATATGACAAATGAAGATAGCAATATGAGTTTAACCAAATCATCATCATCATCATCCTTTAACGTCCATTTCCCATGCTAGCATGGGTTGGATGGTTTGACTAGAGCTGGCAAGCTGGGAAACTGCTTACAATTCCGGTCTGATTTCTACACCTGGATGCCCTTCCTAATGCCAACCACTTTACAGTGTGTGTTGGGTACTTTTAACATGACACCAGCTTGAGTGCTTTTATCTGGTGCTGGTACAAGTGTTTTTTACTTCACACCAGCACATATAGGAATGAAAATTAGTAATCCTTCTTAAATTGATGGCAAGAAGTTAGCATTAATAGTAGGTATCCAACATATATAGAAGTCTCCTTTTTTTTTCATTTTCTGAGATCCAATTTGTAAAATGAGGATAAAATCCTTGCACATTTAGATTTATTGAGGTTGGTTTGAGTCTGTATTTTTTAGGTTGTAACATCCTTAAAAATAGATAACTATATGTATTATGATTTAGTATTTTTTTTTTTTAGGGATCTTTGAAAATATCAAAATTTGGAAATATTCTACTTTACGCATTGTTTACTTCACAATAATATTTACATCAAATTATTCTAATTTTATTTTTCATTTTACTTTGACATATACAAAATATAGTATCTTCTTTTGACTCCCTTCTTATATCAAAGTTCCTTCATGTTTTACTTCATTTTGTACAAAAGAGTTTTGAAAAATATCCACACTGATTCACACTATTCACTAGAAAACGACATTAGTTTATTATTTATTTTGTATTAAAGAATTATGCTTCATTTAAAACTAAAAATAAAAGTAAACATTTCAATCTTCAGAAGGTTTTATATATTTCTATGAATTGCAAGTAGATCAACTGAATGTAAACAGATTAGTAGACATTGTTACGTATTTTAAACTTATTTACACACAGTTTCACCCAAAAGGTCTTAGGATATGTTAGTAGTATTTGACCTGTTTATAGTATAGTGTAGTAATACAGCTCTGTCTGAAAATGATGTCATTCACAGTCAGTCATTTTGCAGACAGAAAATAAATAGTTTATGTTTAGATTTTGTCTGTGGATGAACAATGCATTTGTGTTTGAACAAGCAGATAAAAAGTAATAAAAGCTTATAAACATCACCATTCAAAATATCACATTCCTTTATTTTTGTGATACTTCCATGAGTCTGAAATGATGTTTTAGCCTTTGTGTCTTCCCTTGTTAATTTTCTTCATTTCCAACAACCCTCATGAGTGAACTAACTTGTTTACATGTGTCTTCTAGATCTGATCTTTGACTCCTGACTCTATTCTAATCCTTATTTACTACTATATAACTGTTCATCTCTCAGTTCTCAATGGCCATTTGCTCTCCCCATTCATAACTGTACCTCTGAAGCTTGCACATCTCCCTCTTTTACTGCCTCTGTCATTTCCTTTCTTCCTCTGTATGTTTGCTCATATATATAAATATATCATTATTATTATAAGCTGGTTGAATCGTTAGCCTGCCAAGCAAAACGCTAAGCAACTTTCCATCCGTCTGCACATTCTGAGTTCAAATTCTGCCAAGGTTAACTTTGGCTTTCATCCTTTTGGGGTCAATAAAATAAGCACCAGTTTTGCACTGGGGTCGATGTAATCAACTAACCCTTCTCCCCAAAAATTTCAGGCCTTGTACCTTTAGAAGAAAGGGTTATTATCATTATTATTATTATCTAAAGCAGTTTGATTTGGTTCCATACAACTTAGAAGCCTGTCTCTTGCAGGCTTTAGATTTCCAAATGGAGAGATACTAAGTGACAGGGAACCAAATAAAACTGTTTTAAATAATACAAATAACTCTTAATAAACGAGCTGAGTGCCCTTTTCTTTCAATTGTCCACTCATTCATATATATATATATATATATATATATATATATATATATATATACATCTAAATATATATCTAAATATATATATATCTAAATATATATATATACATATATATATATATATATATATATTTAGATATAGATAGATAGATAGATAGATAGATAGATAGACAGATAGATAGATAGATAGATAGATAGATAGATAGATAGATTAGAAACAATGGATGCAGAAGATAGAGTATACTGGAAACTTTATTTATCACAACAATTGTTTCAATACATCCTGCACCTCATGGGTGGGAAACTATATAATGAATTACAGTGCACCCCACAGTGTGCAAGCATTTCTTCAGGTGATGCAACTCAGTTTCTCATTACATAAGTAATGTTTCATGAAGCATTACTTCACAAAAGTTTCCAGTATACTCTATCTTCTGTATTCATTGTTTCTATTATACTCAATGTGTACTTAGAAATCCCTAATGTAGATCCAACGACGAATGTGTTATTACCATGGATGATGCTAGGTAGCCATAGGCAGTAAATGTGCTTTGTCAGCATACTACTAGGGACATACCCTAAACATAGTTTAAGTTTTGAATTTAAATCTAAATGTTAATTTTAACATATATATATGTGTGTGTGTATGTATATGTATATATACACACACACACATATATCTACACATATACATGCACACATATATATATAAATATATATATACATATACATACATACATGCACACATATATCATCATGATCAAAATAAGACAAAAGAAAAAAATAGATGATTTTAAGTAAATGAAGATGCAATAAACTTGTTATATTTAAAAAAATGAGCAGATAAAGAAAGATATGGAATGTAGTAGTTATGAATATGAAATTGTCAGACAGAGACAGTGCAATAGAGTCTATTTTGTAAATCAATCCAAAGATAAGATAAAGAATGGTAATTCTTGTTTTCCAAGATTGAAAGATATATACAAGTCATGAACTTTGAGTAAATATGAAGATACCATAAGAAGTTATAAATGTGTAGCGTCTCAGCAGCCAATGTATAATCAGAGGGCATGGCCATTATTTGAAAAAAGTTTTTAAAATATTTTTTGTGACAGGAAACAAAACCAATTTTCTAGAGAAAAGGAATATAGATTGCTCCCCTGGAAGAATGAAACACAAAAATATCAACCAAGGTAGGATTTGAATGCAGAAATATGAGGCATCAAAATAGATACCACAAAGAATTTAACTGAGAATGTGAACTATCTACATTTTATATGAATTCTGTTATAAGAGGCAGTATGTCTTTCCCAAAAACATAACACAATGCCAACAACTGAGATGTAATGTATACAATAAACAATGTCAATTATAATCACATAACCATAGTGGCTATTGATTTTAAGCTCTATAGTTTTCTTCCTACCTAAAATTGATGGTTGTGAATGGACATTGTTTCATCAATTTCTATTTGTGTAGTTCATTTGCTCATTCTTTTTAAATCTTCTCTAATGTTCAATTACTCTAATCATTCAAACAATAATAATAACTACATGCATTTTAATAGGAATGGTCGTTATATCCCTTAAAATTGATGGCTACTGCTTTTCTCCAATCGTTTATGAAATTAACTTGGGGAATTATTTATAAAACCTCTAATACAACTCACTTATACCTGTTCAAACAATCCCATTAAATAATTATTCAAATTAGCTTCCAAACAGCTATAAACTGCATCACAAAAATGTCCCTTAATGATTTCTATTTATTCCCTTTCTTTTAATGCAGCCTCTTTTAGAAAATCTCAGCCAAATTTTAATCCATTCATCTCACAGCAACATTTCATGTACTTCTTCCAAGTAACTCAATCTAAAATCACCCACTTTACCCTTCCAGCATAGAGATTTTGGTTTGATTTTGGCTTCCATTTCATCTTCTATTTCTTTTAACTTAAACACCATTGCCAACTGCAATAGTAGTGATTTGCTCAATAGAATCAAATACTTCCTGAAAATGGTTTATTGCCAATGTTTCAGTGGCTTTCCTTTAATTTCATTCATTGTTATCTTATTCGACTTTCTTCCGTCTGGTTAATTGAAAGAGTTTGTGTAGTGACACCTTTCATTTCCAAATAATTCTTGCATCTTTGATTTAATCTTGTTAGAAATTTCTAGTAAAGTTTTCAATGATTTTTAATTCAAGGTTTTAGCTTTGGAATTGTTCAAATGTATACACATTTTCATCAGAAATTGTATAGGCAGCTTCATAATTGTTAGCTTTTCCTTATGGGAATTTACACACTAAGCTGATAACTTTGATGTTAATTCTTTATGAAAATTCTCTGATTGCTTAGTTATTTTCTCTAATGATTTCTTTAATTAGCTTGTGCAATCATCTACAACAGTGTTAATGTTTCTTGATTTGAAGAACGTAGGATCAAAGTCATACTATTGTCCAGTAAGATTCTTCTGCAAAAGTGATATCTGGTAAGTAACACTGACCCTAAAATATATATAAAGGAAGCCAGCAATAAAAGTTTCATTGTTTATCCTCTATGTTATCTTTAAAGTAAGTAGTACAACCTAGAAATTACTTCCTTTTGAAGTAAATGAATAAAATTAGTATCAATAATAAGATAATTATAATTATTAATGAACATTAAAATTATTATGATGAAATTGATAATAATAAAGCAATTTCTAATATTGGCACAAAGCTATACACTTTAGCTGGGGGTCACATAGTATTACTGGTACTTATTTTATCTGTCACAGAAAAATGAAGGCAAAAATCAACCAAGGTCACACATGAATTAAGAATATAAAAGTGTGGTAAATACTGGAAAGTAGATACTAAACTAAAGAGGATGATGATGATGAGGAGGAGGAGGAGGAGGAGGGGGTGGGGGTGAGGGTAGTTTCTAATTTAGGCAGAAAGATGGCAGTTTTATAGGGAGGGGTTACTTGATTCCATCAACCCAAGTAATTGACTGGTACTTTATCTAATCAATCCGAAAAGGATGAATGACAAAGTTGACACCTCATCAGGATTTGAAATTTGATAGTAAAGAGCCAGAACAAATACCACAAGGCATTTTTGAGATGCTAAAATAATTCTTCAAGAAAGGATTGAGGTAACTCCTCCTGAAGATATAGAGCCAGTAATTTTAGGGTAGGGGATGAGTTGATTACATTGACCTCCAGTGTTCAATTGGTACTTATTTCATCAACCCTGAAAGGATGAAAGGCAAAGTCGACTTTTGCAGAATTTGAACTAAGAACAGACGATATGCTGTTAAGCGTTTTGCCCGGTTTGCTAATAATTCTGCCAGCTCAAATAATAATAATAATAATAATAATAATAATAACCCTTTCTACTAAAGGCACAAGGCCTGAAATTTGGTGGGAGGGGACTAGTCAATTACATCGACCCAGTGTTTCACTGGTATTTAATTTTTTAACTCTGAAAGGATGAAAGGCAAAGCCTACCACAGCAGAATTTGAACTCAGAACAGGAAAACAGACAAAATATTGCTGAGCATTTTGCCCAGTGTGCTAGCAATTCTGCCAGCTCATCACCTTGACGACGATGACAACAACAACAATAATGAAGCAATTGCAAAAAATTATTATTATTTGATTTTCAAATTGCTCTTTCGAAATTGCTCGATAATGTACAATATGGCTATAAAAATATAAATCATCTCTTTTACATGTATGATTTAAAGCTCTTTGCCAAAAATGACCAACAACTACAGGGCTTACTAGCAATTGTCAAACAGTTTAGTGATGACATCAGGATGGTATTTGGTCTCAATAAATGTGCAAAAGCTACCTTTATCAGAGGAAAAATGATAGAAATATCCAATGTTAATCTTGACCAACAGAATGTCATAAAGGAGTTAGAACCAGTGGAGAGCTACAAATACCTAGGGGTATTTGAAAGTGATGGAATCAAGCATTCAATGATGAGGGAAAAGATCAGAAAAGAATGTTATCGCAGGGTAAGGGCAATACTCAAGAGAGAGGTGAATGAAAGAAACAGGATTGAAGTGATCAATACTTAAGCCATACTGGTCATGACTTACAGTTTCAATATTATTAACTGGTCAATTACTGAAATCTGTAATATTGACAGAAGAATACGAAAATTGTTGACAATGCATAGAATGCACCACCCTAAGGCAGATATAGAACAAATTTACCTGCCAGTGGTTGCGGACTTTTACAACTGGAATTAACAATGAAAATTATCACAATTGGCCTAGAAACATGCCTGAAAAACTCTGATGACTGGATGTTAAAACTTGTTTTAATGCATGAAAACAAGAAAACATCATACTTAGTAACAAAACAGGCAAAGAAATATCTTAGTGAATTCCAAATACAACAAATCCCAGAATTAGATGTACTGGAAACAAACACAGAAAAAGCTAAGTGTATGAAAACCCATGCTAAAACTGCTGCCTTGTATATTCTTACTAATAAATGGCAAGAAAAACCTCTCAATGGCAAATACCCAAGGAGAGCTAATAATACCAATGCTGACAAAGCCCTTATCCGTCAATGGTTAGTGCCTTCTGGCTTAAAATCATAACAGCCCAAGATCAATGCCTACCTACAAGAAGCTACTAGGACAACATCTTAAAGAACGACAGTAGCCCAATATGTCATGTATGTAAACAACAAAATGAAACCATTGATCATGTTGTCTCCATGTGCAGTCTTCTTGTGCCGACAGAGAATCTAAACAGGCATGAGAGAGCAGCACCGTATATTCACTGGGTAATTTGCAAGACTTGGACCTGCCCCATGATAAAAAGTAGTGGAAGAACAAACTACTGCCAGCACTTGAAAATGACCACATCTCTGCTCCTCTAGAATTTTACCACTCAAAATGACAAAAACACAGACGCAAATAGGCCAAACATTATATTGAAGGATTTCAGACAAAAATTATGCCTCCTCATCGATATGACTGTCCCAACTGACATATATGTATGTGTCAAGACCTACCAAAAACTGAGCAAGTATAAAGATCTTGAAATAGAAATTGGCAAAATGTGGAACCTCAAGACTAAAACAGTACCTGTTGTCATATGTGCCCTAGGAATGATAGCAAAAGGGGCTGATTGCTACCTGGCTCAGAAACCAGAAAATCCAAAAATGGAAAAAGTTCAAAGAGTACTCATGGGAACTGCCCATTCCCATGTAAAATATTGTCTGTGTAATCCCCAAAATATTTCAAACAGTATCAAAATACTTTTAAATGTACATAACAACAAACACGTTTTACTGTTCTCTTAACATTAGACTATCTTATAATCAAATTACTTTTAAAACAAACTTCTAATTTACTTATGTTTTGACAGACATTCTCTAGAACAACACTCTCAACAAAACCAAATATATGGCACCATATTCATAACACCAACTTGAACTTCTAACTTGTCTCTTGAGGTCGCTGGGTGAGTCTTGAAGTCAACTTGTACAAATACAAAGCAAAAGCCAAACATGTAATAATAATAATTATTATTGTTATTTGGGCCCTTGTGGTTAATAAGAGAAGTCATTATTATTATTATCATTATTATTATTATTATTATTCATCGTCGTTTAACGTCCGCTTTCCATACTAGCATGGGTTGGACGATTTGACTGAGGACTGGTGAAACCAGATGGCAACACCAGGCACCAATCTGATTTGGCAGAGTTTCTACAGCTTATTATTATTATTATTATTTTGTGGGCATATAAAATCCTCCACCAACCTTCATGAAGCAGAGGAATGTCACCTTCAACTCTGATTATCACTGGATAAATTCCAAGAACACGGAAGCAGTCTCTTTATTTAACATACCACTATCCCTTCTTTCTCATCTAAAACCTCTCTTTAAGCTGATAATGCTAGTATAGTTGTTGTTAGTACTTTCGGTAATCATGTATAAGTGTGTGATATTGTTTTTGTTGTTAATATTTTTGTCTCTGCCATGTGCATTTGTGGATGTTTGCATTTGTAAAATTATCTGCTTGTTCAATTGTCATGTTTTTTTGTTTATATTTTTATTAAATTTTCTTTGTTTTAGTTTGAATTCAATTTCATTTATTTGAAAATTATTTCGTTTTTGATCACAAAAATCAATTGCTAATTCCTTTGTTATTAGCACCTTATCCCATTCCTCCGATAGAGGAAGCCATATTAAATTAAATGTAAACACAAGATAAAATATTTCAGCAAAAATAAAATAATGTCTAAAAGACAAACCCCTTGCTTATGCCAAGTATTGAGGTAGAAGACCACATGTTCCAAACTATTCTTTTTCCAAAATAATCCAGAATAGAAAAATGTCCAGTAAGTAAAAGCTTGTAATTATCTGTATTTCTAGAAGTAATCTCAACCACAAACACAACCATTCACCATCAAGAACAAGAACAATAATTGTTTCTGACATATGCACAATGTCTGAAATTTGTGGGACAGATATAGACAATTAGATAAACTGATTTACGAGTTTAACTAATATTTCTTTTTATTAACCTTAGGAGGATGAAAAGCAATGTTGAACCTGGGGGGATTTGAACTCAGAACATAAACAGCTAGAACAAATACCATAAATACCACTGCTTTAAATATTCTGTCATTCTTTCTTTATTTGACACATTGCTGTCAGACCTAATTCATTTCTAAAATAAGATATATAAAGGGTTTATAGGACATGTGGGTAAGCACAAACATATGTATATGGAAAAATTGTCATGCAATATATAAGGATAGATGAAAAGTCAAGATAAACAAGCAAATAAATAAATATAAGATACAGCAAAGACAGACAGACAAGCATACAAACAAACAAATGAAATGAATAAAAACAAACAAGGACAATCTGCCCACACATGTGGGAGAGCAACCCACAACTCTGATTACCTTCCACTCCTGTAAACTCGTAATTCAGAAAATTCCTACCAGCAGTTTTAGTTTTGGACAGAATCAGAACTTTCCTGTATACCCTAGGTTCTCACATTTTAGCTGTTGATATACAATTAATGTGGTTTACCAATAGTTTGTTGTTGAAATTTTTATTAAGTCAGATGCTATTCACTTTGGACATCCATCAGTTCCTCATTTACTACTCAAAGAACTGTGAATGCCATTAATTTCCAGAGGAAGATAGACTCTTCCTTGTGTGTCTAAACATTGATTTGCATTCTCTGATTTCTATTTGCTGCATATCAACATGTGACATTGAGGGAGTAACAGGGAGAGGAAATCTCAAATTCCTAGTCATCAACTTTTGAGACTGAGAATGAAGTGAATTTTTAATGCAATCCTTGAAGTTAGAAACAGCAACTTCTGAGGCCTGTTGTTGGTTTTTGCTACAACTGCTACAGACAGCTTTTTAGTTTTCTTCTCTTCTGAATTGAAATCCTTTATATGGTTCTAATTCCCACATATAGAGGAACTAGGCTTTCTACCCTGCACCATAAGTGTGTGTGTTTTCAGTTTTTATCTCCACAATGAGGTGCAGCTTTAGAATAGCTTTCTGGTTATGCTAGCACTACACTGACTCCCAGCCCATACTGTGCCTCAATGGCAAGAATGAACCAAGAGCAAATATCACTGCCAATGTTCCTGGTGTAGACCCTTGTATTCTGGCTCCATAATTACTGTGGGGCCAGCCTTTGAATAGGTGTGATGCACATCAACCCTGTGTCTTCTTGCCTCTTCCTCAGTTTTAAAGACCATATATACTCTTTCATACATAATTTTTTAGTCAATAAAACACACCATTCCACTCACCTGCATGGCTGATGCAATATGAATAACAACAATAACAACAATCATTCAATTATTTTCAGTTTAACACCAATGACTGCATCTCTTGTATATGGAAAAAAGTTCTTTGCTAAGCATTAGCAATGTTAAATATAACAGCATCATTTTCAAAGTATTCAGAGTTAAACCAATCTAAAACTGAAACCAATGTCAGGTTATTAAACATTGGCTTACAAGTAGTTCTGAAATACGTTGTAATTTCCTTTTGATAGTTCTGTCGAGCATTTTCCCAGCAAATTTAAATCATCAATACCTAAGGCTATCATTAAATAAGATAAATGCCCTTTGAAATAATCATTTCACATTTTTAGTGCAATTTATTTTTATAGATTTCTTAATAATTTAAAACTTTTATGAAAAAAATTTGGAAAAAACGTTGAGTTGTCAATTCATTTTTATTTAGCATTAATTTTGAAAATTGTGATGAATTGAATTATTCAATATTATCTGGTGACGATTGTAATTAAACTACAAGAATATTAATACAGTCTACTCAAGACTTATATCAAACATTTTTATTCAGACAGAAGACTATATTTAGAACTACATTATTCAATGAAAACTTTCTTCTTTTTTTTATGACTGTTGAGGTATTATTTAGGGGAAATTTGGTTGCTATTTCTGGCAGAACAATAGATCAGTGTGAATATCACTGTTATTATTAGTTGTTTAACCCCAGGCCAGCCATGATATTGCAGATTTATAAGGAAATGTATTACAGCTAGCTGCAACTATGCTATCTCATTTTTTCAGACACCCACCAAAGATAATATTGTATCCTTTTTAAAAATTAAATGAGAAATTTGGCTGCTATTGCATGTAACAATATAGAAGATGCATTAGAACATTATAATACAGTTAAGTTTTATCTTTTGACTGTAGCCATGCTAGAGCACCACCTTGAAAAATTTTAGTTGAACAAATTGACTCCTGGACTTTTTTTTTGAGGCCAAGTACTTATTCTATTAGTCTCTTATGCCAAACTGCTAAGTTACAGGGACATAAACACATCAACACTGGTTTTCAAGCAGTGTGAGGGGACAGACACAGACACAAAGATACACACACATAGATATATACACACATATACGATATATATACAAAGACACACACATATATGACGGGTTTTTTTCAGTTTCTGTTCCCCAAATCTACTCAGAAGTCTTTGGCTGGCCTCAGGCTATAGCATAAGGCAGTTACCCAAGGTGCCACACAGTGGCACTGAATCTGAAACAATGTGGTTGGGAAGCAAGCTGTTTACCACACAGCCACTAGGCCTCATTGTTTAAATGACAGTATGTTAGGTTTTTTTAAGGTTGCGAGCTAGCAGAAGCGTAAGCATGCTGGGCGAAATGCTTAGCGGTATTTCATCTGTCTTTACATTCTGAGTTCAAATTCTGCCAAGGTCGACTTTGCCTTTCATCCTTTTGGGGTCGATAAATTAAGTACTAGTGGCATACTGGGGTCGACCTAATCGACTGCCCCCTCCTCAAAATTTCTGGGCCTTATGCCTAGAGTAGAAAAGAGTATGTTAGGTTTCTAAATAAGACAGAAATAGGGAAGAGAAATGAAGTAAATGTAGCTGCCTTTTATCTTATCTGCTTCAGTCATTAGACTGTGGCCTGTGGCCAAGCTGGAGCACCATTTTGAAGTTTTAGTTGAAGAAATCAACCCCAGTACTTATTTTTTTAAAACCTGATACTTATTCTATCAGTCTCTTTCACCGAACCACTAGGTTAAGGGGACATAAATACACCAATACCAGTTGTCAAGTGGTGGGGACAAACATAGACACAAAAACATATCCACACACACACACACACACATATGTCTATATATATGTGTGTATATGATGGGCTTCTTTCGGTTTCAATCTATCAAATATACTTGCAAGGCTTTGGTCAGCCAAAGGTTACAGTAAAAGACACTTGCCTAAGGCACCATGCAGTGGGATTGAACCCATAACCATGCAGTTGAGAAGCAAGCTTCTTGCCACTCTAAATATATTCACTTGCTATCGTGAAACAGGTAAACTGTAAGTCAACAATGGAGTTTCTACATGGTTGTACATCCTGCTAAAAATAGCAGCCAAATCTCATCTCCTTCAATCACACCTTACTGTCTGAGAAAAGAAGACATTGGATAACTCAGTCTTGGTTTCTCTGTGTATAGGATTGTTACACAAGAATAAATTTTGATCATAGGCCATCATGATCAATAATGATTTGAGTCTGAACAACAACTACAACAGGTAAACTGTGCAAGAGAAGCTCAATTATAGCAATCTGTGGCAGCTTTGGAACATCTATTTGGAAATAATTAATAATCACAGTGGAAAGGGTTAGCATTCACTATATACATGCATAGGAATAGACATATATAATAAAAACAAATATATATGTGAGTGTGTGCGTGTGTGTGTATTTATATGTACAAATGCATACACACACATATAAATGTATGTATGTATATATATATATGTACATATATATATCAAGTGATACATATATACACACATGTGTATATATATATATATATATATATATATATATAT
>NC_068983.1:107247132-107250707 GCF_001194135.2 Octopus bimaculoides | reverse complement strand
TATATATATATATATATATATATATATATATATGCACATACATAATTGCATACATATACATTTGTACACACACACATGCACACATACATACATACATCCTTAACTTGCTGATTGTTAATATGGTTAAGGTTGATTAGCAGAACTGGTACATCTTTAGTAGATAAAATGTCTGTATGTCAGTCTAGTACTGGGGTTGATCTAATATTAGATTATTGGTTATCAATTTTCTATGCTGTTGATTTCATCTTGCTTCTGAAAAAGTTTCTCATTGACTCGTTTGTTCTTCAATGTGGAATAGGAAAGCAGAAACAATGCTACTAAGATAAACACAGAACCATTGATTTCTTATATCTACATATGTAACGTAAAAAAGAAAAAAAAGCAATTTTGAAATTTAAAATATAAAAGTTATAAAATGTGTGAAATATAAAATGTGGTTATATCATCATGTGTGACTGTGATGCACAATTTTAAAATGCTGAGCAACAGTACAAAATCAGCAGTTTTGATTTATGTTGCTGGCTTTATATTGCATCCTGAAGACAGCTTGCAAAAACAGTTCTTATGTCTTAAATCAAATAGGCAATCCAAGCTTGCTAAACACAGCATACAGTGGACACTAATACACACCTTCTCCTATGTAGCTTATGACCATCCGCACTTATGACCATAGTAAATAAATAAATAACAAATACATAAATACATAAAACCTGACAATAAAGTGAGTTCATGGCTGTATCCTACACCAGTTTTGCATAACCAGCTCCAGCCCATTCAAAAGTACCTTTGATCGTAGGGCGGCCTGCTGTGCTTGAAGAGACCTATTGAGTCAAATACATCAACATCAAAATGAAAATCAAATGGAAATTGCAGTTGTAATACCTTTACTGGTGACATGTAAAAAGCACCATCTGAACGTGGCTGATGGCAGTGCTGCCTTGACAGGCTTCCATGCCAGTGGCACATAAAAAGCACCGACCGATCATGGCCACTGTCAGCCTCCTCTGGCCCCTGTGCCAGTGGCACATAAAAAGCACCCACTACACTCACGGAGTGGTTGGCGTTAGAAAGGGCATCCAGCTGTAGAAACACTGTCAGATCAGACTGAAGCCTGGTGCAGCCTCCTGGCTTTTCAGACTCCGGTCGAACCGTCCAACCCATGCTAGCATGGAAAACGAACATTAAATGATGATGATGATGATGATAATGATGATGAATAAAAAACCGATTTTCGGACATTGGGCAGCTGCATGTATGATAATTATGGCAGCATCTGACAACACAGGCCTCCCTCAGACCCAGACATCCACTGCCTGGGTCTGAGGGAGGCAATGGATCCTAATGTCGGATGCTTTGCAAAAGTTGAACATATCATTCAAGATGCTGTGCGTTGTTATCATAAGAGATGTCCTGAAAAAAAACAATCAAAAACTATTCAAACAAAGTTGACCATGTTCCTCAAAAAAAACCCATCTACCTCAACCCATGAATATGACTGTGATGATTAAAACCTTATTTTCAATTGCACTTTTTTTCACAGGAACAACTTTTTTTTATTGTATGTATGCAGAATTTTATTTGCATTCATTTTTACATTAATTTTAGATTTTTTTTTTTTTACAGTATGACAGAATACATATATTTCACATTAAGTACATTAATTATGAATTGAATTTTTTTGATTTATATTTTTATAACCTATTTGACCTCTCAGTCAGAATATAACTTAGTCATAAGTCAAGGAGGTGTACTTTAGCCATAATTACAGTCAGTTATTTGATAATATTGTGCTAACATCATGTTTGGTACTGTTTGTATTATTTGAGGCAAGCATTAATAAGCATATTAATGCTTGCCTCAAATTGGCAGTAGGGTAATGGTGTAAAACAATGGATGGACAACTTATATTCCTCCTGTTGAGATACTGCAATGAAGCAAGTCAAAGTGATGAGTTCTTGTCAAAGCAATCGTCAAGAGTCATTCAACCAACCTCACAGAGAAAGGAGGAAGATATCATAATGGAGCAATCAAAATTTCTAATCTGAAGAAATTCCAGTCAAAAACTGTGACAGAGTTTTTACCATAATGAAATAGAACAGGAAAATATTCAGAAACTCAATATATTATTTATTTGAGGAAAACTGAGAAATTGTCTATGTTTTGATCTCCTTTAATAAGTGTTTAGGTACTGGATATATTTACAGTCTCTAGTTTATTTAACCCTATAGCATTTAAGCTAGCCATATCTGGTCCAAATATTCTACTTGTTTTATGTGCCAACTGGCCAGATGTAGACTCTCACACTTACCCAACAATGTCATACTAAAAATAAACAATCACATCATCGAAATCTCAAAGCTATGAGATAATGCATGCTTAATTCAAACTTTACGTATGAATAAGTAAAATTTACATTTGACAGAGTAATCTGAATGCAAAAGGGTTTGTGTCTAAAAGGGGTAGTTTATTTCAGAAAGAAACAAGTAGAACAATAGGAGAAAGACTCTGTGTGTGTGTGTGTGTGCATGTATATATGTGTGTACAATTGTGTGTGGGTATGCATGTATGATTGGTGAGTATTTTAATGGTTCCTTATAAAATTACTCTTTGGGTAAACCTGCTGCTTCACTATTTGCATGATGTGTCCTTACAAAATACAGCCAAGAGAGTTGAATTCATTTATGTTGCCTTCTTAGGCAACTTTAGATCAATTTTCACGACATGTAGGCCATGTACTTTAGATAATATGAATATGTAACTACTTTATACATGCAGCAAAGAATTTTCTACACACACTGTTTGGTAATGGTCGTCTTGGAATAATTTTCTCTACACCAGATTTTACAACAATTTTCGAAAATGAATATTTATGTTGGGAACAGACCTAACCTACTTTACATGGTCAAAACGAGTAGCTTGTTTGACAGCCACCAACTCTCATTATGTTTCCATGCAGTCAAATGGGATTTTCTACAAGAGCAGAACAGGAAATGCATAAAACATACTTACACATATATAAAAGGAAATGCAGAGAAAATTGATGTAAGCATGCTAACGGCTACACATATTTTATAGAAGTTTAAGAGGTTATAATAGTTGGTTCATAATGCTTGATCACCATGATAGATGTATGACATATAATAAGAGATACAGTATTAATGCATTGTTTCCGGCTCTGAGTGGATTTTTGTTAGCTGTTGTAAGTAGAAGCATTTTTCATTTTCTCACCAAGGCCATTGTGAATGCTGTCAATAACAACATTCTTTAAATCTCATTTAAACGTATACCACTTTCCTTTTACGCCACTTACAACGTTATGCTTTCTAATTTATCTGCATTATTATCTCAGAAAAAGACCATCCATTAGCCAAATGCTTATGTCATACTGCATAATAGAGCATTCCCGAAGTATTATACATACTCTGGACATGCATATCATAACATTTTTCAAATTTCTGAATACAAATAAGATCTATAACCTATGTGTTTTCTTGTGTTCAGTTTGACTCTATTATTGACTATATCTTCATGGTTTATTCTGTATATCTTGATATAATGACAGGACAAAAAAAAAA
>NC_068983.1:107240751-107247122 GCF_001194135.2 Octopus bimaculoides | reverse complement strand
AAAAAAAAAAAAGAAAAAGAAAATTGTAATGTGATGATTCTTGAATGTAGAGCTCAAAGCTTCTCTGATTTTTTACAACTATTTTTCATGAAAATGCTAACGGCATTGTTTCTCTCTGTTGTTTGCATATGCATCAAGGGGAACCAGATTATATACATACATATATATTTTTCTTGTTTCAATCACCAAATTGCAGTCATGCTGGGGCACTGACTTCAACTTTTAGGCAAATGAATCAAACCCAGTATTTATTTTTTTAATGTGTGGCACTTATTCTATCGGTCTCTTTTTGTCAAACAGCTAATTTACAGGGATATAAACACACCAACACTGATTGTCAAGTGGTGATGGTGTACAAACAGACACACACACACGTACACACATATACACACACACATGCACACACACACACACACACACACAGATACACACACGCACACACATATGCATTGGGTTTCTTTCAGTTTCTATCTACCATATCCACTTACAAGGCTTTGGTCAACCTGAGGTTAAAGTAAAAGACTTGCCTAAGGTGTCACACAGTGGGACTGAACATGGAACCATGTAGCTGAGACACAAGCTTCTAATCACATAGTCATGCAGCCCACACATGGGTTGATGACCCTCCTCACTCATTCCATCTTAGGCATGTTATTTTCTTAATAACTCGATGTTCTTACTTTATGTAATACACAGGGTACATTTTCTCATGGGGCCAGCATTAGAGAGATAGTCTCATTCCCAGCAAGATGAAAGTGTCCTCTCTATCTTAAGTTGTCCCCATTCATGCATTCATGGATACCAGAGGCTTGTCTCCTCCAAGCTACAGTAAAGAGTGTCCTTTCTTCCTTGCATTGTTTCCATATATCCATTTCTTTCTTTCCCACACATGCGGCTGAGAAGAGACACAGAACAAATGGGTAGTAGAAGATAAAAAGAAGAGGAAAACTGAAATGAGAGAAGCAAGAGAAATTAGAAGATAGGGAAACAGATGAAGAGCTAGATGAGATTGTTGACAAGGAGATTGAATAAAAAGAGTATGAACAATGCAATGGAGGTGAGAGAGTGACAGAAGGATGCAGTGTGATAGAAGACAGGGTATTAAAAGTGCAAGACTGTGATGTGGGGAGAGTGTAATGAGAAAGTTTATGGAGGTCAAAATATAGCAGAAATGAAACATGTACATGTGCGAATGCACACACACACACACACACACACACACACACATAATGGGCTACTTCTGCACAGTTCTTGTCTCTAAATTCTACATAAAAGTCATTGGTCAAACTGAAACTATTATAGAAATCACTTTAGCCCATGTGATACACACACACACACACACGTATATATAAATGTATGTATGTATGTATGTATGTATATAAGTGTGGCTGTGTGATAAGACGCTTGCTTCCCAACCATACGGTTCCAGGTTCACTCCCACTGTGTGGCACCATGGGGAAGTGTCTTCTACAATAGCCTCAGGCTGACCAAGGCCTTGTAAGTGGATTTGGTAGATAGAGACTGAAAGAAGTCCATCGTGTGTGTGTGTGTGTGTGTATTTATGTGTGTGTCTGTATTTGTCCCCTACTATCACTTGACATCCGATGTTGGTGTGTTTGCATCACTGTAACTTAGCAGTTCAGCAAAAGAGACCAATAAAACAAGTACTAGGCTTACAAAGATTAAGTTCTGGGGTTGAATTTCTCAACTAAGTGTGGTGTTCCAGCATGGCCACAGTCAAATGACTAAAATAAGTAAAAGAATAGAAGAATAAAAGAACGTATGTATGTACATGTGTGTATGCGCGTGCGTGTGTACACACAGCTAGATAGATTGATTTCTATATATATATATGTACATGTCTATATACAGATATTTAATGGCAACACACACGCATGCATATATGCACATATACACATGCACACACACACTCTCTTTCTCTCTCTCTTGCTCACACACACACACACACATACACTCTCACACATATATACTGCTATTAAATGCAATTAAATTTCTATGAATCAGAGGGGGAAAAAATGAAACCTAGATATAATTTATAATTTAATGCACCTTTTCCATCATAAAATAGATAAGTCAGCTTTAACACTAGCAAGCATATTGTTTTCAAGCATTTATGCAGTACATACATATGCACTACATGTTCGCATTGGAGCAGTAATTACTTTAACATGCATCAACTAATATTTCCAACACTTAACCATTTTCTTAGCCCACTTGAATTTAGTCTCTCCTGTATACTTCCATCATCCATACAACAAATTACACTCAGGTGGTTCCTGTATAATTCTTGAATATACTTTACTACTACTACAACTACTATTACTATTGTGTATAATTCACTGTCAAAATATGATTTAGTATTGCTGAGATATGCTTCATACTTTAATCTTCTTTCACCCGCTTTATACTATACCCCACTCACTGTTCTGATTCTGTTCCATTCCTAATATTAACTAGTTGACGTAAGATAAGAAAAGTTATCAATTATTTCTAGTGGATCTATTGACTTTAGTCATAAGTTGCTTGCATCAGTACACATAATGTACTAAAAGTATTGACTTTTCATCTAATTACATAAGATCCCACGAAGATTATTTTACAACCAATGCACACTAGTGCAGCTCTCCTTAAGTCACACAACATACTGATTCTAGTTACTTCCTGAAATAACCAATGAGACAATGACCTGAGGTAAAAGTCTTACTCAAGAGCTGCCTACCAGTATCTTTATTCCCTTAAAGAGTCTCAAGCGAGTAGTAAGGACTGAAACGGCAGCTCTAGATTATAAGACGTTAAATAATGATTATTCTAATTTCCCAAACAGCTAAAAGAAAAGATACCACAGTAAGATTGCATGAGAAATTATATGTAGCTTTATGACACTAATAATGGAAAGATCTTGATTTTGTACAATTATTCAGATGATGTAAACTTGAAACTCAATTAACATTCTAGTTTTATTAAAACAACAATTTTCCTTTCAATTTTATTACCCAGTTTTTTGCTTTGCCAACAAGTTTACATATTTTTTAAACATGTATTTTTATTGTTGCTAAATAGCATCAGTCAGATTTGAACCTTTCATTTCTACTTCAGTCAACTCTAAGACTATACAACACCAAACCAATGTGGGTAGAAGGGAAACAAGGATTTGAAACATAGCATGCTGTTGCTCAATTTGTTCTTAATTTCTTTTTTACCTCTTGGTCAAAGAAAAAAGAGTAAACTCCATAACCCAATATTTTTTCATGCCTTCCCCTCTATATTAATGGAAGGAAGGGAGAAAGTTACTCTAAAAATCAGAGACCTGGCCCAAATACTTGCAACATAGAAAACTCTACTAAAGATATGCAAGGATTGGGCAATCTAATGATGCAGTATCAGCTGTAGTGGAGTTAGTCAAGGTGGACTTTGTCAGCTCATCACAGATGTTATTATATTAGTGTATTTTAGAGATGATTAACAACATACCACAAAGTTTGATTCTAGTAAAGCAATTAATATTGTAGATGTTCTAATTTGTACAAATATTTTGTGTTCAGTTTTAATTGGGAGACATTGACATTTATTTTCGATAAAAGTATCAATCATGTTCAGGGGTTAATCAAATTGAGTATGTCCTCTTTCAGAGTTTTATGGTTATGTTAGGAATCATCATTATCATCATCTTTTAACATCCTTTTTTCCATGCTGGTATGGCTTGGATGATTTGACCAGGAAGGAAAGCTTTGGAAATCAGGAGAGCTGCACCAGGTTCCAGTCTGATTTAGCAAGGTTTTTATGGCTGGATGCCCTTCTTAATATCAACCACTTTACAGAGTGTGCTGGGTGCTTTTAACATGGCACTGGTATGAGCACTTTTACTTGGTGCTGAGACAAGAGCTTTTTACATGGCACCCGCACAGAGCTCTTTCAGGTCAATCCTCTTCATCAGGGGGCGTGGCATTAACACTTCTGCTTTTGAGGATGGAGTCTTCTTGAGTACAGCAAGGCACCAATGTTTTTTTATTTCAGTAAGTGACTTATATGCTTAGTGTCTAAAGAACAAAGAGAGCTCATGATGTCTAACTAAGTGGGGTTGTGGCAAAGTGTTTTGGGTGTTCTAGGATAAATGTTGTTGTTGCTGTTGGCATTCCGTCATTTACGACGTCGAGGGTTCCAGTTGATCCGATCAACGGAACAGCCTGCTCGTGAAATTAACGTGCAAGTGGCTGAGCACTCCACAGACACGTGTACCCTTAACGTAGTTCTCGGGGATATTCAGCATGACAAGGCTGACCCTTTGAATTACAGGCACAACAGAAACAGGAAGTAAGAGTGAGAGAGAGTTGTGGTGAAAGAGTACAGCAGCATTCGCCAACATCCCCTGCCGGAGCCTAGTGGAGCTTTAGGTGTTTTCGCTCAATAAACACTCACACGCCCGGTCTGGGAATCGAAACCACAATCCTATGACCGCGAGTCCGCTGCCCTAACCACAGGGCCATTGCGCCTCCACAGGATAAATGTAGGACTAGGATAATCCACATAATGCATATAAACTAATTACATGACTTTTTTTTATTTTGCTCAATTCCTGAGTGATGCTCAACTATTAATGTGGGTGGTGTGTGAATGGTGAATGTGTAACTGGAATGTTATGGAATGTAAGGCAAGGTTACAAAAAATGAAATACCAATCACAGAATTCTGAAGTACTGCAGAGAATACATGGGATTAGTTTTTGTAATACTGTTAATCTGTTCAAGTGCTGCTAGAACTTTAATTTGCAAATGTATTGTTGGAATTCTATATGGCTATAACCTAAGTGTAATAAGATGAGACTTTAACGTTATTCAAATAAAAATGCTGTCTCCTGCTGAAAGGAGAGATAATGTGCTTAGAATTTAAAGGGAACGGGCTGCAGGGATGAATTAAGCTTTGAGTGGTGCTATTAAGGGAGTTACAGATGCTGCAAGTTTTACTACTGTATACATATAATGTAGACTTAAGTCTCTTGGAAATTAGCAAAACAGACAAAATACATAGTTGAATCTGTACAATATAGACTAGTGTACTCCTCAAAAAAATTTCATATGTATATATAATTAAAGTGGAAATCATGATTTAAGTTTAAAATTTAAAGATAGAAACCTTCACAATATAGGCAAGATAAATGCTGATTGAAAATAAATAATTAAATTATGTTTGATATACATTCAAGCATTTGTGTTATATACATGTTTTGCTATACTAGCACAAACACACACACACACATATGTACAGATATATATATATATATATATATATATATATATATATATATATATATATATATATATGTATGTATGTATAAATGTATATATGTGTATATATTAAAGAACACAAATGGTGGTTAAAATTTATGACAGCTGTTTCAGTAGAATTTTATTAATGTATTTATAGATTACATCATAACATTAACCCACCATCTTCAGCTAAAATTCTAAACCGGTACGCCACACCTGTATCTCCAGAGATTTAAATTGGATTTGGTGGACAGTAAGTAGAGATGGCTAAATAAGACAGGAGACACCATTAATAAAAACAAATCCAGTACTAATGGGAAATGTACCTCTTGGTGTTGATTCTGACTCTGTTGCTAATATGTATTTTTTAATCCATTGTCAAGACCAATGAAGGTTGAAGTCATATAATTTGGTGGTCCTGGCATTGAAAATGGTGGGAATTTATCTCAAAGCTAGCAATATAATAAGAGTGCATTTTGCACCAAAATTCAATATGAGAGTTTCTTTCATAGTATCTACTGAGGTATAGTTTGTTCTGACAAAACATACACATTAAACTGGAAATAAATATTACCTCTTGATATTAATACTGCTTCTGTTGCTAATAAATATATATAGTGATATATATATATCATGTTTGATCGCTAAATCCACAAGTTTTTTTTTTATTCTCTCTCTCTTTATTTCTTTGTGTTCCTTTCTGTTCAAGAGAGTAGGCTCTAAACATAAAAGACTTTCTCACTTTCCCATGCATCAAACTAATACATCAGCCTGTTGTTTATACACCAGTCTTCGTCTTTTGTTTTCTGTAAGTTTCAACCATATATATAACTCTTCGAAACGCCGGTGTTAAAACGGGGGTAGCTGATGAAGGAAAATGTTCTCTATGTGGCTTGTGTGTTTTCTGTACTTTGGTTATTATTATTTTCTTGTATACGTTTTGTTTGCAATGTCCTGTACCCAGATATGCACCTATATATACAGGTAGACGTAGGTATGCACATACCTGTACGTATATATGCACATACTCATTTATTATTTGTTTATATATATGTGTGTGTGTGTGTGTGTGTGTGTGTGTGTGTGT
>NC_068983.1:107239436-107240737 GCF_001194135.2 Octopus bimaculoides | reverse complement strand
GTGTATGTATACATCACTAAAACTTAAAAACTACCCAACCAAGGTCATTCAAATTTTACACATGACTTACGTGCAGTGTCATGGGCCCCAAAAATTTCCAACTTCTTGCCTAATGCGAGCCAGGAGCAATCTCTTACCTCTCACATGATTTCACATATATATATATATATGTATGTATGTATATATCAGTAGCGTGCGGTGACATCCGGGGTTGGGCATGCAATGAATTTCTTTGCTCCCCACCCCCACGGACAATTTTTCAGTAAAAGAAGTTTTGTATTCCTAGTATTTACATATGGGAGATTCTGAATATGCAACCATCCCCGTATGACCTAAAATAAGGGAATAAAAAATGGATCTCTAGAGATGAGCCTGAAATAAGTGTATTGTTTGTATTTTTCTCTCTGTTCGAAACGTCAGTACTTTCCCATCCTCACTCTCCCTTAAAAATGTCTAAAAATCATAAATGAAAAGTAATAATGATGAAATTGGATTCTGTTGATATTTTTGCACATTCGGAATCTCTGTTAAAGCTAGGAATCCGAAAACAATTTTCATGAAATTTCGTTTTTCAAAGGGGTGCGATTCTGCATTAGCCACTATACCTATTGGTTCAGCTGAATCAATTTGTAACGATTTAATAAAGATATCACATTTTGTTACATTATATGGCCATGGTTTTAGATAATTAGGCTCTCGAAGACAAGTCAGGTGCTTTATCATGCTACTTGTCAATTCCGGGAAAATTATTGATACTCAAGCAGACTGTTCTGAGACTTACTGAACTCTCTATATTAAACGACTACGTCTCACGCACACACATTGAAAATACACGCATATACATGAATACGCACACAATGAAAGACAGCGAAAATTCAACATTGTAAAAAGCCCCCCAAAAAAACTGTTGTGGCAGAAGTCAACATCTCTGAGATTGAAACAAGACATTTATTGAAAGTGAAACAAGACATTTATTGAAAGTGAAACAAGACAATTATTTAGCGCCGTAAATAGACTACACTCAGCAGCACAGAAAGGAAAACCTATGTAGGTTAGGTGTGACAAAGAAGTCGAACCATTTCTCCTGCCAAACAATACTGATGTAAGAAGGTCGAACCTTACGTTATAACAAACACTAACCAAAACCTGCAATATATGCCCTTTAATATAATAATTTTTTTTAATGTTCTAAAATATTATTTACTTCATTTATAAATTAATTAAATTCTTCGATCTTTCAAGACAAATATATCTATCACATTTTCAAAGAAATCTTCTCTTCTCATCAATTGTTGTAATAA
>NC_068983.1:107236825-107238595 GCF_001194135.2 Octopus bimaculoides | reverse complement strand
GTAAAAGAAAAAAATATCACTGAATACTTCTAACAAAAAATAAGAAATCAGGAGCTTTTAAAGTGTGTAAGAATCCAATTACTGAATTTATGGTGGTATCATCCCATGCTTCAGGATTTTCAATGATGTGTTCAAAAAGGTTGCATTTGAGTCAATTTCAACAAAATGAAAAAAATAACGTTAGTCAAATTAATTTAAGATTAATTAGCTACTTCTGAAATAAGAAATATAATATAGATGATATTTTTGTTTTCAGAACACTCCAAAAATATAATAGTGCAAACAGATGCTTTGGATAAAAAAAAATTCAAACTTACCGCCAGGTTATTCCACCATTTCTGCTGGCTAACTGAGGAATTATGGGATTGCTCTGGTTCGAGTCAGAAAGTGGAACGAGGTTGGCAACAATTCTACACCAACAAAGAGAGAGAGGGGAGGGGGTATCATGTGGTCTTCTCAAAGCAGACGAACAAGTCAGTGAGAAAGGGAGGCAGAATATTTCGAAAACACTTGGACGGAGTTTCTTGGAAACAAAAGTAACTATTTTATCGAATTTTCCGATGATATGGATAAAAAATATCAGGGCATGCAACGCATACTTTGCATTTTGTGGTTTTTCAACGAAGAATGTCCCCATACCTTCGAAGAAAGCATATATAAACCATTAGGTCATCGACTCCACATATATGGAGTCACTTATCCACAAAACCATTGAATTTACTACTTTGGTTTTGTGGTTTATGCTGTACTTCCTATATGTGGTCATTGGTGGGCTGTGGCTTTTTGAGTCGATGACCTAATGGTTTTATTCTGCAATTAATTTTGTACTTTTGTCTCAACTAGTTTGTGCACTTCTTATTACAGCCTTGTATAAATTCTATTAGTTTTCTAATACAAAACTGTTAATATTGAATAATTATCATTGGCTCTTCGAGCACTTCATACAGGCTGCATTATGAATAAATACTGTTTGGGTTTTCCAACGAAGAATGTCCCCATACCTTCGAAGAAAGCATATATGGAGTCAATTGTCCACAAAACCACTGAATTTACTATTTTGGTTTTGTGGTTTATGCTGTACTTCTTATATGTGGTCATATATGTATATATATATATATATATACATATCTATATACATGTATATATATGTATAGATATGTATATATCTATTTATATGTATGTATATGTATATGTATATATACATATATAATGTATATATATATGTATGTGTGTGTGTGTGTGTCTCTGTTTGTACCCCCACTATCACTTGACAACCGATGTTGCTGTGTGTATGTCTCCGTAACTTAGCCATTTGGCAAAACACCCCAATAAAATAAGTACTACGCTTACAATGAATACATCCTCGGATCAATTTCTTTGACTAAAGTTGTTCCTCCAGCATGGTCGCAGTCACATGACCGAAACAAGTAAAACAATAAAAATCTATGCCCTTTTAATCCTGAGCAATGCTGGGTATCTCTGCTAGTATATATATGTTTGTGTGCATGTGTGTGCATGTATGTATGTATATATCATCATCATCATCATCATCGTTTAACGTCCGCTTTCAATGCTAGCATGGGTTGGACGATTTGACTGATGACTGGTGAAACCGGATGGCAACACCAGGCTCCGATCTAATTTGGCAGAGTTTCTACAGCTGGATGCCCTTCCTAACGCCAACCACTCAGAGAGTGTAGTGGGTGCTTTTACGTGTCACCCGCACGAAAACGGCCACGCTCGAAATGGTGTCTTTTATGTGCCACCCGC
>NC_068983.1:107226792-107236027 GCF_001194135.2 Octopus bimaculoides | reverse complement strand
GAGTTACTACCTACTCCTTTACTGCATACTGAGCAGGGCCATCTACCTGAAGGGGTTTGTGTTTTATCTACCTTCCTACTTATTAGGATTTTGGTTTTTGCTAGGTTGACTCTAAGGCCCTTCGATTCTAGTCCTTGCTTCCACACCTTAAACTTCTCCTCTAGATTTGATAGTGACAGCGCAATTAGTGCAAGGTCATCAGCATAGAGGAGCTCCCAGGGGCAACCTGTCTTGAATTCCTCTGTGATCGCCTGGAGGACTATGATAAATAGGAGGGGGCTGAGGACGGAACCTTGGTGGACCCCTACCTCTACCCGGAATTCATTACTGTACTCATTTCCAACCTTCACCTTACTGACAGCATCTCTGTACATGGCTCGCACATATACATATAGAGAATGAGAGAGAAAGAAAAAGAAAGAGAGAAAAGGGAGAGAGATAGATAGATATAATAAATTTCCTAAAGAAAAAACTTGATTGTGCCACTGGATAAATAACAGAAATTGACTAGCTCATTTCCATCTTTTCTTGTTTTATTTGTTAAAGAATATCCTTAGAGGGGGACCCTTGGTCTCCTACAGTATGTACATTTTGGGGGATTCATTTAGACAGTAAATGTCAGTTTTCACTCAAGACTGCAAGTCGATATGCTACTTGAAATGCTTTAACACATTTCAAGTCACCATATAATGTCTGATACTATATGTCCGCACTAAGTGATATGTCTCACTGTGGCAAATAGGCTGTGTGTCAAAGGATCAATGTTGTTATTGAGTATTGTAGCCTCGTACCCATAGATAAAGAATAAAAAAGAGAAAAATAAAGAAACAAAAAAGTGTGTAACTGGAATTGTTTAACTTTTAGAAAATAAAGAAAAAAATAAGAAAAAAAGAAATCTGTCTCACATAAGTTGAATTTTCTCCATTTTCACTGGGATTGTTCAACTTTTGGGTTATTTTTGTCTAACGTACTTCAAAATGATGGGGGGAAGATTCATCTTTAAAAGAATTTTTTAAAATCCATAATAATCTAAACGTTGCTCTGCCTTCTCCCTCGCTTTTCAACTCATGCCTTCATGACAGCCATATAATTTTCTCTGTCATTATTTTTAGTCAAATATATTCTACATCTTGAAAGACTTAAAATTCAAGTTGGTTTTTTTTTCAATTCTTACCTCCCCCATCTCCCTTCATCATAGCTTTCAAAATCTAAAAACAATCAGATATCACACTTGATGTGTGAAAAACAAAATTAGAATTTTGAAAGCAGCATCCATAAAAATTATAATTTCAATCATTTAAAATGTAGAAAAGAATAGGCACTGAACTGACAGAATCATTAGTATGCTGAGCGAAAAGGCTTAGTGACATTTTGTCCATTTTTGTGTTCAACTTTGCCATTCACCTTTTTGGGTGGAGTGGGGGAGGACGAGAAAATATGTACCAGTTGAGCACTAGGGTCAATGTAATCAACTTACCCCTCCTCGGGATTGTTGGCCTTGTGCCAAAATTTGAACCCTAAATGCAGTGGCGAATCCACTATAAAATTAATGACGTTTACGTCTCAGAGCCCCTCATCCCAGAGAGGCCCCTTTGAAGCAACGTAATCTTTACATTCTGTCAATTTTTCTGTTTTTTGTATTTTACCATGTAGATTGTTGTTACCAGTCTTAGCGGACAAGTCATCTCATACTCCTACATAGAGTCTAGACATGCAGTGTCTAGCCTCAAGCTGTTCCACCCACTGTTTCTGCTGGTGTGGAGTAATATAGAATATAAAAGTACAAACGACTCATAGTTAATTCACTTTTCTTGAATTATTTTGGAAATTTCAGCCTTGCCCCTCCCATTATCAAATATATCTACAACTACATCAGCATGGTAGAGATAAAAAGTCTTATTTTCTCAGTGGGACACCGCTATTTAATGACAAATGAAAGGGTTTGCCTCCTAATTTTGAACTTACAATCTGTTCAGTAATAATAACAATTTGTTCAGTAAGCATTTTTTTTTTACTTCAGAAATTGTTTGAATATCACCTTGTACAAAATGAACAATTCTTCATTTATGACTATATATTAAGTTGTGGACCCTTGTCTTGATCAATCTCTGTCTTGCTGAAGCTAATGGAAATATTACTCCAATATTTTTTTTCCACAAAGTTCTAGGCCTTAAGAGGAATAGCAATGTCTTCAAGAAAGTACTCAAGCAGATGCCAGAAACATAAAATTAAGGAAAAGCAATCCAATGAAATTTCTAAATGTCAAAAACTATCAAACTATTTTACAATGTCAAGTAAAAGTTTGTCATCACCTGCAACTGAAACAAGCCATGCAAGTGAAGTCAGAGATAGTGCACAAACCATGAGTTTAGCAATAATCAACCTACTGTTGACACTTTTGATTCAGATGATGATCAGTGGTCAAGAACTTCAAGAAAAGAGAGAGCAGAAACATGAAACAGGAAGCAAATTTAATGATTTCAAAGAATACAGTGACCTGGCAAACAATTGATAATGATTCCTTACAAAACTGTTTAATGCAAAACATCAGTTTTCTTTTCGAAATAAAAACTGAAAAAAAAAAAAAAACAGATAATGAATATACTGAATCCAACAAGATTTACAAACAGCAAAATCGAAGTTTCCCAAACAAGTACTTTGAAAAAAGATTGAAAAATGGTCAGACTATGGTAAGATCCTGGTTAGTTTACTCAAAGAGCAAGGGCTGTCTATACTGTTTTGTTTGCAAACTCTTTTTTAAATGCTATATATATCACTTACAATGGGTGGGTTTTCTGATTGGATGAACTGATGAAGAATTCAGAATCTGATGAAGACAGTATCAAACTTATAATATTGCATTACAAAGACGATGTTGATTACAAATTAATAAATGAGCGTTATCAGTTCAAAGAGTATTTATGCTTTAGGAAATCTTAGAACACAGAAGAAAACACACCGTCTAAAATGCAATGCACAGAAGTTCTTCACCTTATTTATGAGCAACAATTAATTGAAGTCTCCCCTAATATTACTACTCCATTTAAGCTGTACTTGACGATGCCTATCATGAGCTGTGAAGCAGAAAGGAGTTCCTGAAAGCTTTCCTTTGTAAAGAATCAATTTCAGTCTCCCATGAATGAAGAGTGCTTAAATTCCTTATGCATATTGTCTCTAGAAAATGACATCGCAAAGAAGCTGTCATATGACAAAACTGTAAGAGAATATGTTGCTACAAAAAACAGAAAAAAGAGTATTTTGTAATTTTCATATGTATCTTAGATATAAGATTAATATTAGATTATATTAACTGTGATATTTCTTATGTTTTATGTCTTTATTCTAAGGTGCATAATGCATGTATATAACCCTTCCCTAGTTTTCAACCCCCATAACTCTAAACGAATAAGACATAGCCTGGAAAATATTTGTTCATACCAGTGACCTTGAGAATTACAATCTGAAATGTAGTGCTTAAATTTGTAAAGAAAATTGTGGTGATGTTCCAAGGAACGATGACATTGATAAAGATATTGGTGATTACCCACACCGCATTTCTGGTGGAAAGAAGGCTCACTGTCAGACTCATTTTTAAGGACTCCACATCACCACTTCCACCATTTGGGCTATCAGAGCCTCAAGGCTGGAATTCCTTGCAAGGGCAGGAAAATTCTTTGACCTTTGCTGGATGTTACCCTACTGTTACTGGTTGCAAAGGGGGCCCCTATAACATTTTAAGCTTCAGGGCCCCAATATTGTAGATCCACCACTGTCTAAATGTAGAAAAGAATACTTTTAAATTGAAGAAAAGTATAACAGGATGAGAACTATCTCATTTTCCCCTCTATCAATAGTTTTCATGGTAGCACCTTATCCCAAGTAAAACCATATTCTTTTGTTTTTGTCTAGTGTGGGACATGAACAAAAAGTTATATAAAATTAGATTTGATGGGAATTATGCCAATGTAAATAAGGTAAGTGATAATATATTCTTGTTTTTCTCTTAATTTAATGTTTATGTCATACAGAAAATTATTTTTACAGCTTGGTAAAAGTATGAAAAAAAAATAGTGAAAAATAAAACAAAAACAAAAAAATCATTTTAATTGAGAAATGTACAATGTAGAGGTTGGAGGTTGAAAATTTTTGCTTTGTTTTATTTTAAGTGTGAATTCCAAATGTTTTAGAATAGGGAATACAATAAAATGACTGACAGTAAGCGGACAACAAAAGTATTTTAGAGGTGGTTGCTGATTTGGGGTGAGGGTCAATGTTGAAAATACATGAATTTAAATATTTTATTCCTCTAGCAATTATATGTTTCATATGTGGCACTCCATCAGTTATGATGATGAGGGTTCGAGCTGATCTGATCAAAAGAACAGCCTGCTCATGAAATAAAACATGCAAGTGGCTGAGCACTCCACAGACACATTTAGTCTTAACGTAGTTCTCAGGGAGATTCAGCATGACACAGAATGCGATGAGGCTGGCACTTTGAAAGATGGGTGTTACTCACTTTTGTTGGCTGAGTGGATTGGAGCAATGTGAAATAAAGTGACTTACTGAAGGACACAACACATCGCCTGGAATTGAACTCATATATATATATATATATATATATATATATATATATATATAGTATATTTGTATTTTGTATATGGCAGATACTTACCAGTGCACACAAAAGCTCCTATACTAGTTGTTGCTGGCTACCATATATTATTCCTAACATGCCAAGTTAATTGTATGGAATTGTTACATATGTTCAGTACACTACATGGACTATCTATATATATATAAAATAAAAAAAAAAGGAGTGTTCCTAATGAAGTAAAGCAATAGAAAAGACAGAAAACAAAATAAATTTAAGACATATAAACATAAAAAGAAAATTGCTTGCTATATTATTACAGTTTTCTAATGTCAATATCTTAAAGCAGCAATGGATCTTCCCAATTCTGAAAAAGAAACAAAAACAAATTGGTTGACTTTGTCACGAGGATCAAAAGCTAAAACCAAAGAAATAACATCTGTCCAATAATTAAAATTAGAAAATTGTACAACAAAGGCATTAGAAAAGATAACAAACCTAAACAATGAAATCTATTAGAGTTTGAAGAATCTAATCAGAAATGAACTCCAAAGAGCACTATACTAATAACATAGCAAATCTGATTCACTTACAATATTATGTAATATTTAGAATCCCTAATGTATTAAATTGTTAGGCATGTCAAATATAACTCATCACTGAAAATGCAATTTAATACAGATAAATGAATAGGAGTTGCAAGACCAACCAAGCAACAAAGCAGATGAGATTTATGACTGTTGCAGCTGAATGGCCAGCTTGAGATCAAGGGAATGTTGCCGAACAAACAGTTGCTTAGATCGCCCATATAGCAGATAAAATCTAAAATGTATCCCATTATAATAAAATCATTAAGGGCTTTATAATTGTACAATGCGAAACTTCATACACATTTTAGTTTTGGATTACATTTTATTGTTTGATACCCTTCCTGGCACCAAACACTATTCCTTGGAGTGGTATGGGTGTATTTATGAAGGAACAATTATTACAATGGCTGTTCACCAAAATTCAAAGCACTCTCAATCCCCTTTGTATATGTTATATGAAATAGTTTTATGAGTGAATGTTTAAAAGTGCTATGACTGCTTAAAGTCAGCAAAGCAAGACTGTATTGATATGAAGTCTATAGATCTAAATTCTATATGAATCAAAGGATCATGACTGATGTGATTGATTCTCAAGGCTCAAGAATAGAAGTTGTAGTATTGTTAAAGCATGATCTAATATTTGAATGCTTCAATCAGCTAGGGATCAATAGAAAGTGAATATAAAGAAAAGGCTCTGTTGTAAATCTGCTGCTCAAAATTAAAGGTACATCCAGTGCAGATGTTACTAAGTCCTTAATATAGTAGGATAAAAAGAACCAAGGATATCAGCAGAACTATGGACACACTTATACATCATTAGAAGTGCTCATACTATTTTTTGATAAATATTCAGTTATGGTAAATTTATATAGTGATTTTCAATGGTCTTTCAACTAATCGTATTAATACAGTACAGTGTGCATAACTGTGGACATATTTTTGATGATGTCTAAATCTGACCAAGCTATGTTCATATACAAAGAATATCCATATCCAACAGAATTACTTATAACCACTTTTTTTTGTAATATTTACTAAAAGGATGAGAGTAGTGCAAATGACTTGTGTAAACTCTATCAGATCAATTGATGCTCAGTATCAGCTTCTGTAGGTTAATATCATTAGGAAAATACGTGAGTGTGGAAATGATTCTAAATGGTTACAACTCTAGAAAGGAATGATCAGGTATAGTGATTAGTGGAGGCTCTAGAGAGTGAGACACAACAGGGCTGATGAAAGGAAGGTGGAGCCATTCAACATAATTCTTCAGAACAGTGATCTCAGAACATTGCACAATGCAAAGAAAATGACTTTGTTCTCTTTGCCTTTTAGCTATTTCCAGCCAAGGCAACTGCTGTTTGGACACAAAAGAGCTTGTCCTAAACTAGTAGCAACCTTCATGCATGCAGTGAATGATAATAAGTGTTTCTAGCATAAATACAAAGCCTGATACTTGAGGAAATGAGTTAGTTGATAAAATTGACCTGTGCTTGACTGGTACTTTATTTTATCAACCCCAGAGAAATGAAAGGCAAAGCGAGATTTGAACTCAGGAAATTGACAGAATATTTAGTAAACAGTGAACAAAACCTGCTATAGTATGCTGCTAATGCAGAAGGCTTTACCAAAAATAGAGTTGAGAGTGCTAATGAATTCTGATCATGTATAACTAACAAGAGAGAAAAAACGCTACTCTTCAAGGAACTATAGGGTCAGTACCATCATGAAGCTAATAACTTTAAAAAAAGACCAGGGAGCATCATGCAAAGATGTGCTTAAAAAGAGGACCGAAAGCCTGATCATTGCTGCCTAAGACTAGGCTTTGAAGACCAACTCAATAAAAAGGTACATGTACCACACAAATGCAATGAGCTTCTGTGGAATGTGTGGGAAGAAGGTTGAAAGCATGACTCACACCTTTAGCACTTGTGAAAGTCTTGTGCAGAAAGAGTACTAGTGCAGACATGACAAAACTTTACTGGCTACTGTACCAGAAATATGGATATGAGGTGCTTGGTGCCAGCATACACTGGAAAAGGTAATAGATGAAACTGGAGTGTAAACATTCTCTGAGACTTTGACTTCATAACAAACAATGTGTTAAAGCACCAAAGGTCGGATATAGTAGACCTTTAAGAGAGACAAGAATAGTGCCTAATAACTGAAGTGGTAGTGCCAGGCAATCAACATATTGACATGAAAGAAAGAGAAAAGGTTAGTATATATGGAAACTTGAAAACAAAGACCACCAAGATGCGGCAGCTGCAAGAATCATTGAAGTATTGAGTTTGATACCACCCAATGTGAAGAAACATCCAGACACTTTAGAAATACCCGAAAATCTTGGTCTGTGGGTAAAATCAGCTTTACTAGGAACTGTAGATATATTGCATAAAGTGATGTCTGCGTGAGGTCCTTGCTATGACTTGGCAGACAATACAAATCTCTGGTACACATAATATCTACAATCTACAACATCACAATATTGGATAGTTGTGATGTCTTCTGTAATAATAATAATAATAATAATAATAATAATAATAATAATAATAATAATGTAGCCATACGAAATGACATGAATATTGTGAGTAAAGAGGTTGAAAAATTCACCATGTACTCAGTCTTGCCATTTAAAAGTGGAAATAGTAAGACTGTATGGAATGCGAAAGGATAATGTAAAAGTGATATCAGTGGTGATCGGAGCGTCGGGCTCAATTCTATTGAAACTTCAAGACTTCTGAGGGCAACTGGAAATCCCATGCAAGATTGGTGTCTTGCAAAAAGCAGCCTTATTGGGCACAGCACACATCTTAAGGAAAGTATTATCTGTCTGAACTCCTTGTGACTTGACAGATGATTAAAAACTTCGGTGCATTTTTACCTACACTGTGTTACAAAGGAATAAATATAATGATAATAATAATAATAATAATAATAATAATAATAATAATAATAATAATAATTCCTCAATAGTTCTTTTACATACCTTTCTAATAATAAAAGTGAATATAAGAGAAATATCAGAAGGACCTGTTTTTCATTCATAGGAAATCCACCTATTTTCTGATTGTAATAAGACACTCATATAATTGTCATGCTGAAAGGAGGATGACAAACAGCAATCCATAGTAACTGTCTCCTTAGATACTTTTGGCTTGGGAAATTTCTAGAAAGCATCATACATTGCATGACAATGTTTAAGATGTTAAATAACATTTACCCTCAGAAAAAAAAAAATTCTTGAATCATACAGCACATGATTTCTCAGAAAAAAAGAAAAGATCTTTTACAATGATTCATTGTGATACTCCTTTGCAAAATAAATGTATTTTAAGGAAGAACTACATTCAACAACATCTTTCTGCAGAATACATAACAGAATGTCATTGACGGGCATCAAAAGCTGCAAGTCAATCAATATAACAATTAATTCAAATTTGTTGTTGATAGAAACACATTGAATTATTCATGAATATCAAAAGAAAGGATTTCAGTGTGATGCTTCTCAAACCAAATCACTTATCAATGTGCAAATAATATGTTCATTCACTGTTTATCAAATATGTTTGTTATGTCACATTAATGGCATTAAATGGCATTAAAACATTCATGAATTCTCCAGTGATCCTTAAAGGTTGTTTTATCACTAGAATACAGATGTTGTTTTTGTGACTTCCATAAATTCTTTAGACAATACATTTTTGTAGTCATTGAAAATATTTTCAGATTATTAAACTTTATATATATATATGTGTGGTGTGGAGCACACGACCTACTGACTAAGTTGTTGCATTCACAATTGCAAGATAGTGGTTTCAATTCCCAGTCAGGTAATGCATTGTTTTCTTGTGCAAAACACTACATTTTATGTTCATTCAGTCCACTCAGCTGTAAATGAGTAAATGATGTTGGCCTGCCAGCCTAACTTGTTACAACAATGTAAGGAAGCACATACTGACCAACAGTGTGTAACAACATCAGATAATCTGGATGGTATAGTGATGTGATATATATATATATCACATCACTATACCATCCAGATTATCTGATG
>NC_068983.1:107220932-107226782 GCF_001194135.2 Octopus bimaculoides | reverse complement strand
GCATCTCAAGTCACATACATTATTATTATTATTGGAAAAAAAATTCGAAGTCTTACAGCTGTTTCTGGGATATCCCATCATCGAAGACAAATAGGGAAAATGAGAAGGGTATAGATTAATGAAATGATGACATAGAGGAGCTTTTATGCTTCTTTTTTCTCCTCTTTCTTCATCTCTTTATTCCTTTTCTCCTGTCCTCTATGTCATCATTTCATTAATCTATACCCTTCTCATTTTCCCTATTTGTCTCTAATGATGGAATATCCCATACTCTGGGACATCCCAGAAACAGCAGTATGATTTTGAATTTTTTTCCAATAATAATAATGTATATGACTTGAGATGTTTGCTTTGCCTTAATATTTGTTGTCCTCTTTGACAATTATATATCCACTATATTGGAAATTTCCAATGGCTCCATAACTGCCATCTCAGCTATAACCTTGGTGCCCTAGTAATCTATTACAGCACTAACCTAGCGTACCTAATCGTTTAGATCACCTGTGAACCAAACCCCCGTATTTTGCATATATATACAGCCTTGGCCAAAAGTATTAGGCCACCCAAATGTTTTGGAGTTCTACTGTCTCAATGTGTATGAAACTCATGCACATGGTAAATTATGGTATATTTCACAATATACATTAGTTTTAATATCTGGCTGCTCCTCCTTTAGCATCAATTACCACTTTTATACAGTTAGGCATCGAATCAACTAGCTTCTTGCAGGTGCTAGGCACAATTTTATTCCATTCTTCTCTCAACTTTTGGTACAAATGTTCTTTATTTTTAATTGCTGCATTCCTGATAGCTTCATCAAGAGTTACCCATAGGTGTTGGATTGGATTCCATACCTTAAGGTTTCGACATGAACAATTCAATAATTGTCTGTGTCTCCTCAGTGAAATCAGTGCTGACACAGCAATGGAACTGGACACTACCCATCTCCATGAGAGGATATGAATGTATAGAGTTTTAAGTATGCTGACCACTGGTTGAAATTGATATTATTTAATAATATTATTTAATAATATTAATTTCTACTCTAATTATTTAATTTCAAATACCTGTGTTCTCTAGCCAGTTGATTCACTGCTAAATATCATTCATTGCATTTATTTTCTGACTTAGCGCACTAGTACAAGGGCGTTTGAATCGAAGTTAAAATACATGATATTGGAACTCAATACATTCCAGCAGAAGGTCACTCTCCTCCACTGCTCCACAGACCCAAATACTTAAGAGACAACTGCCAAGGACCACCCAAAATGGAAGCGTCATCATCAAGGGAGCAGACCAGATGGAAAATAACATTTGTCAAAAGGCAGAGATCAAATGCAAAGAGCAACTCACACTTCCTCATCTCCTGCCTACTCTCTCCTGTGATAAATGCCCTAGCTCTTCTATACAAACTTTGGTCTGAACAGCCACCTCAGGCTCCAGCACCCTTCATGCCCATCAAGGTGAAGAAGCTCAATCACTCAATACAGGTCTACTATTCAGATATGGGTTAATGCCGTCAATGACAATATATACATAGCATAATATTATACTTCATTTATGATATGTATATATTACAGTGTGTTCCCTATACATGATGTACACATTTTATGAACTGAAAATATAATAGAAACTATATTATCTATAAATACAGACAGGACACAGATGTGTGTCAATAACCAGCTGGAGGAGATGTCCTCCTGGGGCTAAAAGCAACAGTAACATCCACCCCTCGGGGTCAGCCACATTTAAGTGGCAAATATACTTCACTTTATCATGCAGTTGCTGTTAATACCTCGTTCAGAGATTTAACATTATCTATAAACATTTTTTCATTAACTCTAAAATACTACAAAATCAACCTCTTATACGAAGAATATTGTGACCGGCATATGAAACATCTATTCATTCTTTTACAACTATGCCTATGCTTGAGACTGCATACATAAAACAAAGCATACATATCTATACATGTACTGGCTTCAAATACTGCATACTTACACACATACGTATTGTTGAAATTCCCATTAAGGAGCCTCGGGTCTAGGTTAGAAACCAACTCATTATCTATTGACAAGAAATTTTGAAATAAAACTGAATGACTGACATACATACATACACACACGTGCACGCATGCACGCACACACACGCGCACACACACACACACACACACACACACAAACACACACACATGCATACATGTGACTAATATTTATCTTCTTGGTTTACATTTTAAGCAGATGTGTGATAAATCTTACTCTGTATGGGAAGCTAATCTATTTTTTTGGTGCTGCATGATCAGTACTTATCATTTTATCAACCCCACAGAGAAAACAAAAGTGAAATCAATCCAAATGAGATTTGAACTCAGTACATAAAAGATTAGAAATATATGGTGTAAAGCATTTAATCTTACATGCTATGATTTCTACAGCTCCACCACACTTTGCTCCAGAATAATGATATAACTACTACAAGTAGTAGTAGTAGTAGTAGTCTTTTACGATTTTGATAATTTATTGATATCACTATAGTGATATTTATGAGTATTTAACTGAAGACACTCAAGAAAATTCTAAACAGGTTCTCTGAGAAGGAACCTTTTTAAGTATTTTTTTTTTTTTAATAATTCCATATGGAAATTTTCCTTATTCTCTCTCTCCTATCTCAATAACCTCATGAAACATTGATCTTTTCTGTTTGTTTTTTTCTTTTTTAAAATTTTGTCTTGTTTTGTTTTGTTTTTTCTTCATTCCATATGAAACCTCTGAAACTTGAAATATTATCTTATTTCATTTCAACTGTACATCTTCTCTATGTTTATACTATTCATCTATATTAATACTATTCATTTTTGAAAAGTAGCAAATTAATCAACACTGCTGGTTGTTATGGAATAAGAGAGAGAGAGACAGAGACAGAGAAGCGAAAGACAGCAAAAGAAAAAGAGGGAGCTGGAAAGAGAAAGGGAGAAAAAATGTTGATAGTGAGAGAGAAAGGTTTGATTTCTATGTGTATCTTTCAGAGATAGTTGACTGTATGGCTAAAAAAATTGCTTCCTAACCAAAAGACTTTGGATTTGCTCTCACTACATTATACCATGCGTAAGTGTCTTTTACTATATGCATTGTATATTGTATTTCATCAACATCGTCATTTTTTAACATCCGTCCTCCATGCTGGCATGGGTGAGATCATTTGACAGACGTTGGCTAGCTAGAGAGCTGCGTGACTCCATTTGTTTGTTTTGGCATGGTTTCTATGGCTGGATGTCCTTCCTAACACCAACCATTTTACAGAGTGTTCTGGGTGCTTCTACATGGCACCAACATGAACGCTTTTATGTAGCACTGGCATGGGCACTTTCAAATGGCACTGACACAAGCACTTTTATATAGCACTGGCACAGGTGCATTAAAATGGCACCAGTGCCCATGAGCCTGCAAGACTAGGATCTTATATGCATGCTTATATGCATGGACGGCCAAGATTTTATTTAGCTTGGCATGTCTTCTCAAGCACAGCAATCTGTCAGAAGTCCTTGGTTCCTTATCATCTCTGTGAGGACCAGTGTCTGAAGTTCCTTTTCCCCACTTCATCCTACATGTTCCCTTATATATATATATATATATATATATATATATATATATATTTGATTAATGAGAGAAACGGAAGATAGAAGCAACAAGAATGTTTATTAATCACTATAATTGTTTCAACCCATCTAGCATCGATCCCTTAAGGACAGGATACTCAACTGGTTTAAGAATACCCAACAGTGCAGATGTGTCTCTTCAGGTGATAATAAGATGTACATATATGAATGAGTGTACAAACAAAGGAAAGCAGCACTCAACATATTTGGTGCATGTAAGATTAACAATAAAAAAATAACCGGTGTTGCTTCCATTGCATTAACACTATGTGACCTGAGCTGACCACTAGAGGCCTAACATCTAAAAGCCATCTTGAACTTGTCTTAAATCTCTCACTCTTCTCCTAATATCTGATGAGATGGATGCATACTGCACACTCACAAAACTTTAACCCTTTAGCGCTTAAACTGGCCATATCCAGCTAAAATATTCCACTAGTTTTATCTTCGAACCAGGCAGATCTGGCCTTTCACACTTACCATACAATATTATTCTAAACATTAACAATCATATCATTGAAATATCAAAGCTACAAGGTAAGGCATGACTAATTCAAACCAATGTGAATAAGTATTACATTTGACAGAAATCTGAATGCTAAAGAGTTGAAGTCACATGGAGTGGAGGCACATGTCATAGCAATTAAGATGGACTCATGATCATAAGATCATGGTTTCGATTCCTGGATCAGGTGATGTGTTGTGTTCTTGAGCAAAACACTTCATTTCATGTTGCTCCAGTCCACTCAGTTAGCAAAAATGAGTAATCCTGTGACAGACTGGCATCCTGTTCAGGTGGAGAATATATGCATCATGGAAACTGGGAAACTAATCCTTATGTGTCAGTATGTCCTGAGAAGGTAACATTACCATTTTTTACCTTAAGTCATATGGGGTTAAGTCAAATTGTTATTAATACATACACACACACACATGTGTGCGCATGTGCATGTGTGTGTGTATCTATACCTGTACATGTATCTTTCTGTGTATGTGAGTTTGTATTCCTCCTTGCATTCTTTGATTTATAAACAATTGCTTCCTTGTAGTTTCATTTGCTTCCTCTCCACCATGAAAGAATGTCCAGATTTCTCATGTCTTGACAGGTTGCATGCTTTTGTAAACAAACAGCTTGATCATACAATATCATTATGTACGAGTTGTTTGTTGTTCGATAGGCTTGGAGATTATTACTCTGTATGGAAACAAGGCAGAATACTGGAAATGGGATGGACATCGAGCTGTAGCAAACTCTACTACAATGTATTCTCATTTGACTTTATGCAAGCATGGAAAAGTACATGCTAAAATGATAATGACGATAAAGAAGATGATGATGGTGGTTATCATGGTGATGACGATGATGAAAATGATAATGATGATGGTGGTGGTGGTGGTGGTGGTGGTGGTGATTAATGATGATGGTGATGATGGTGATGAAGATAACAACAACAAATGTATTCTGGGGTACCTTTTAGTGAACACACACGTGCTCATGCATTCACACACACACACACACACACACACACACACACACACACATTCACTTAAATCTACATACACATGCATTCACATACACACATGCACACACATGCACATACACACACATGCACACACACACACACACACACACACACATTCACTTAAATGTGCATACACATGCATTCACATACACACATGCACACACACACACACACACATATATGTACATGCATTTAAGGGTGTATTGAGTACAACCAGGTGGCTGATTCTTATTTATCTGTTAAGAAATAAGGCCTAGAAATAATTAAGTTGAAAGAAGTGTACATCGCTAACAAAATATTTTTTACTCCACCAGATTTTCTTTTTGTTTTTACTTCCTTTTTTTCTTCCATTCTTCCACCCAACTCCATTTTATAGCCTCTGTGGGTACATTAGCTTATGTTTACAAACTCAAGTCAAGCTGTATATTACACCTGCTAAGTGAGTTCTATACAGATAATTAATCCCAACAAAGGGTGTTTCATATAAAGATTCAGGAACTGCCTGGCAGAGATGAGATTCAGAAGATTTGCTTGATAAAGTGGAAAAGAAAAGTATAAATACATGTACTCACACACACACAAATACATGTTTGTATATACATAAATAGGGCTGATGCCAATTCACATGGGCACACATACCCCATTCATACAGAAAAACTAGTTGTGTTTTAT
>NC_068983.1:107212923-107216049 GCF_001194135.2 Octopus bimaculoides | reverse complement strand
ATATACATATACATATATATACATATATATATATATACATATATATATATACATATACATATATATATATACATATATATAGACATATATATATAGACATATATATATAGACATATATATATATAGACATATATAAAGTTACACATACTTATAGATATGTATACATACACATATGCATGTGTGTATACATACACACACACACAAGCACATATATTCATCTATATATGTATACCACTCTTTCTCTCCTGTCCTCACAGCTGTACTTCATTCAAAATTTCCTTTCTTGTCTTTAAAATACATACATATGTATATATATATATATATATATATATATATATATATATATATATATATATATATATTCCAGTATGTATGTACACATACATAAAAATGTTGTATGTATGTATTATATATATATATGCGTGTGTACATGCGCATGGGTGTGTGCTTACATATGATCATGCACATCTGCCTTCAGAGAATGCAAATAATTAACAGATTTCATCTATTGCAATCATAGATTGGATTTATTGCATGTAATTCAGCCTTCTCTTTATTTTGTTTATTCATTTATTTTGTTCTTCTCCAGAAAACCTCTGTAGTTCTTGTGTACTATGTAAGCTTTTTGCTTGCATAGTCTAATACATAGCTTCTAGCTTTGATACCACTGTATATAATACTCAGAAAGTAGACTAATAACTGTGGCTAGGATGGGAATCTTTATATGAAGTACAAACATTCTAGATTCTGTATAAGTTTGCTGTGAATTTTATCGTCTACCAATTCAATGAAAAAATCACATCTGCTGAGCAGTAAAACATCAAACATGGTTGTTATTATAGTTGATGTTTAGCCCAAGTTCAGGCAAATCAAACTTATGATCAGGCAGACCTTATAAATATCAAAAGTATTTCAGCCATGAAAAATTCAGTCTTTATTCTTTTACTTGTTTCAATTATCTGACTGTGGCCATGCTGAAGCAACACCTTTAAGGGTGTTTTAGTCAAGACTTATTCTTTGTAAACCTAATACTTATTCTATCGGTCTCTTTTGTCGAACTGCTAAGTTATGTGGATGTAGACACACAAACATCAGTCATCAAGTAATGGTGGTTGGGGGGGGGGACAAACACAGACTCAAAGACCCACACACATAAACATATATATATATATATCATGATAGATCGCTGACCACGACATTTAAATTTTTTTTCTCCTTGTTTTTCTCCTTATTTCTTTTTGTTGAAGAGCGTAGCTCGAAACGTTAAAGACTTTCTCTATTCCCGAGCGTTAAACTAATACATCCTTTTGTTGTTTACACCACCTGTCCTCGTCTATTGTTTTTCTTGTAAATTCTCCCATATATATATACATATATATATATATATATAAATATATTTATATAATGGGCTTCTTTCAGTTTCCATCTACCATATCTATTTACAAGGTTTTGATCAGCCCAAAGCTATAGTAGAAGACACTTGCCTTAAGTGCCATGCAGTAGGACTGGACCTGGAACCATGTGGTTGGAAAGCAAGCTTTTTACCACATAGCTACACCTGTGCCTGTTGTTGTGTCTTTTTGTTTTTGTACTTTTTCATACAGAATTTATCACCATCATCTCCATCACCACCACCACCACTACCATCATCATCATCATCTGAAAAGTGTTGGAGAATTCCATGAGGCAGCTGCCCTAATCATCATAGAGATTCATGGTAAGGGCCAAAAAATCAGGGTTGAATGCTTCTTTCAGCTGTCTCCAGACATAAAAATTGCTCAGAAGTGGGAAAAGAGTGAAGGAAGGAAGGAAGGATATCCTAGATTTCCATACAGTTCCATTTACCAAACGTTACTCACTAGATATGATTCATTCAGAGGCTATAGTACAAGAAACTACCATGCAGTAGAACTGAACTCAAAACCTCATACTTGCAAAGTGATGTTTTTAGCCATTCAGCTATTGTTGCACCACTACCAATGACCAAATTGTTCAATGTGTCTTTTAGTTTTCAAAAGCAGTAGAGTAGGGGTTGATGGATATTTAGCTGCTTTTTCTAGCAGGTCAAGAGACAACATAATGACTTTGATATGACAGGGAGTAAAGAAGAAAATTTATCACTTTTAAATAAAGAACATTATGTCATAAGGAGTTGTCTTTCTGTTCTTGTGGAGATTATTCAGAAACTAACAGCATTATTTGTTACAATGCAAAAGAAAGAAATTACCAGGTCTGAGTATAATGATATTTCTATGCTGGTCTTTAAAAAGTGACCGAGTTTCAAGTTGCAATTTGTTTTCAAGGTTCCACTGACCATAAATATAACCTTCCAATTCATAGAGGTTACAAAAATGCTTAACATTTTAGCATTTAAACTGGCCGTATCCAGCCAGAATATTATACCTGTTTTATGTATTGACTGCTTATATCCAGCCTCTCACACCTACCCTAGAATGTCATGCTAAAAGTAAACAAGCACATCATTGAAATTTCAACCCAAAAAGATAATGCATGAATAATTTAAAATAGAGAGATGAATTGGCTGTGTAATAAGACCGCTTCCCAACCACATGGTTCTGGGTTCAGTCCCATTGCATGGCATCTTGGGCAAATGTCTTCTTCTCTAGCCTCAGGTTGAACCAAAGACTTGTGAGCGGATTTGGTAGACAGAAACTGAAAGAAGGCAGTCATATATATATGTATATATATATATATATATATATATAATATTAGGGACAAAATCCAAAATTACAGGTAAAAACTCAATTAAAAACGAACATTTATTAACAGAGGATATAGAAAATACAGGCACTCCCCATACACACATGCACTTACAAAACATAGACGCACATTGAGGAATACGCATGCGTAGACACATACAGTAGGAATACAAAATACAAAATGGCTGATAGTTAGCAAGGTGGGACACACATAAGAAAGAAGAAAGCAAAGGACCACTGATGAGGTCACAGAAGTGTGACGAAAGAACTCTGGCTGAAATAGGATTAATGTAATGTAATATAAAGCTGAAGCAAATTAACACCAAATATACAGTGCGTGTGTTTTTATTGGCTAAACTGGCAATATGACCATCCCCAAGTACAACAACATATAAATATATAGTTT
>NC_068983.1:107206050-107212551 GCF_001194135.2 Octopus bimaculoides | reverse complement strand
TTAAATACAATTTGAACGAAGTTTAAGGTTAAAATAATAATAAAGATAATATTAGTACATATTTAACCGGTGTAATAGTTAAAGCCAGACTATTTAAGACTAAAAACGTTTATTTAATTATCATTAAAAATCAATTGAATAATAGAAAAATACAAGAATACTTATTTCTACAAACGTAGAAATAAAAATAAAAATATGAATGAAAAAATTTTGAATGAAAATATTAAGAATGAAAAAAATTATTATGAATGAAAGATTAAACTTTATATAGCCTAAGTTTTAATAAAAAAAAACCTTTAACGATATTATAAATAATAAAGACTAATTATTAATGAAAAATAATCGAAAATATTTCAACCCTATTTAAATCGAAGTCTTATATTATGTTGAAATGATACTCTAACTTTTAAATAATTTAGTGTTAAATAAGTTATCTATTAAAAATAATCTTTAAAAATACCAAATGAATAATATAAAAAGCAAGAATACATATTATTTTCAAATAGTAGAAAATCGTTTAGCAAAGTAAAAACAGAACTTATCCATATTTTTTCGTAACCACTGGGCCATTGCGCCGCCACCATGATTGACAATAATCCCTCCAAATCAATCAGGTCCATTGCCAGGGTCATAGGAGGCAGGTAGTGCATGAAGATATCTAGTATTCCTCATACAAAATGAGAAAGAGCCAATTTTTATCCCAAGTGTTAGGAAATTGTAAATTATAATGTTTAGTTAAGCAGGTAAACAGTTTTTCATGCTGTACTGTAAGGTAAGGATGAAGTCCATTGTCAAAATGGGGGAAGCTAGGTGTTATTAGACAACGCTGTGAAACCATAGCAAATTGGCTAGACTCTGGCAAACCTTTATAAGCAGAGATAATTGTACCACCACCCCCCCAGTTTTTTTTGTGAGACAAAGTTTTTCAATTGGATTCTGGAAGCTATGATTGCCTGTTTAGTTTATGCACTTTGTGTTAAGCTTTTATGGATTTATTTTATGCTCCAGGAATTCGCCAGAACTTTTGTCAAATTTAAAATAATTTCTATGTCACATCTGGGTGAGTACAAAAAATTTCTTAAGTCGTGTTATGTTATAATATTTATGTGAATTTCGAACCCTGTATTTGTGGCAGGTTGTGTAGTAATTTTGCTAGCTATTTTCTGTTAAGATAAATGTTAAAATTTGTATAAATAGCTAAAGGGTGTATGAATTTAAAATTTTCATGTAGCAATTTTAGTATTAGACAACTAACTGTAAATTTTATCTATTGGTTACTCAGCATGCTTGTATGAAGCAGTTTTGTGTGAATTTAAAGCAAACTAGATTTTTTGTTTGACTATTTAATTTTTTAACTATAATTATTGATGCAGTCTGGCAGCCGTTTTGTGTCATGAACTTTTAAGTTTAAATGGTTGCTTTGACATTAGATTTATCTATATTTAGGTCCAAGGTTCGAAACACAAGGCTGAACACCAAATTGATAGAAGACAGATTTTATGACATTCCAAGGTTCGAAATCCACTGTTTGAATTCCACTGTTTGAAATCCACTGTTCGAAATCCACGGTTCAAAAACCGAATTTGTACTAATATGAAAATCCAGATTTTATGCAATCCAAATTTTTGGAAAGCATATCATTGAAAAACCAAATTTTTGAGGCCAGGTTTTGTGTGAGGCCAATTTTGGTGAAACCAAAAACTGGGATTCAGAGTCTGAATTCTGAACTGTATATATATATATATATGTTACCTTTGTAAATATTTTGAGTGCACATCTGGTGTAGCATTTGCTTTTTGTTCGTATATATATTCGTTTGTATGTAAACTGATTTTTATGCTGAGTATTGTTAATATTTTAGAAAAATTTCATGGTGTGTTGTTGTTTTGGGTTCACCCTATCCTCATTGATTCTGTAAATTCTGGTTATGGCCACCAAGTCATAACACAAGCCATCAAAGACAAGAAGAAAGACTGCACTACAAAGCTTTTGAACGAACTCAAGCATCGCCTCCAACCTAACATGCTTTGGTTTTTCTCAGATGAGAAAAATTTCTGCCAGGATCAGATGTGAACACGCAGAACAACCAATGCCTTGTTGTGTCCCAAAAACATGTACCAAGAGTGATAAAAATCAAACATCCAGTCAACATCATGGTGTTTGGAGTGATCACTAGTGATGGCGATGTTATGCCTCCATTCATCTTCCCACATGACCTCAGACAACACAGAGGCCTACATCAAGTGCCTGGAAGAGGTAGTACAGCCCTTGGTCAAGAGGGTGGCTGCTGGAAGACCCTATGTCTGGCAACAGGACTCTGCATTATGCCACACAAACAGGAGACCCCAGTCATGGCTGTCAGACCCAATCATTTCTGTAACCACATCACCTCTAACATCTGGCCACCTAACTCCCCAGACTTCAACCTCCTTGATTATTATGTGTGGGTTGCAGTTGAGTGAGAGACCAACAAAACTCCTTGTTACACCAAAGATGACGTGAAGGCAAGTATTATGACAGCATTCGCCAACTTAAACAAGGAAACCATCCAAAAGAGTTGCAGGAGATTCCCAAATCGTCTGGAGGCCATGGCGATTTTATTGAATAAATTTACTCTTTATTATTTCAAGATATTTTCACGTACTTTTGATAGTTATATCTGTTTAAATGAAATGTCAGTGTTATTTTCATTTTTACATAATTTAGAATATATATATATATATCTGATCGACTTCTTTCAGTTTCCATATATCAAATCCAATCACAGAACTTTGATCAGCTGGAGATATAGTAAAGACACTTGTCCAAGGTGCCACACAATGGGACTAAACCAAATCCCTGTTATTGGGAAATAAGTCTCTGAACCACTCAGCCATGCTTGCATCGAATTACCATTTATTACAAATAATGTTACCTCTAAGTAATAAATTGTTATTGTAATTTCATTTAGTTGTTATTTCATTGTCCCTCTTCATTATAAAGATGAAATCCAAACGAGTTTAATGCATTTATGAAAAGCTAAGCCAAGATTTCTCAATTAAGTTGGTCATCATGGCATCTTGGAGTACTACTGATAGTATTAGGAGAACTAAGGGATAAGCAGATATACAACACTAATCCATAGGTGATTTGTAATATCCAATTAAAAAACAAAAAACTTTTTTAAGCTTTTGGAAAATAATTTTAACGCTGCAATCCATTAAAGTTAATACAACTTGGGAAGATGAAGTGTAATTCTTTACAACAGTTATGAAAATCTCTGAGCTATGGAAATTAGAGAGAAGAGAATTACATCCATACTTAAATATGACTATGTTTATATCTAAGAAATAATTGATAATGCATACATGAATATAGAGGGAAGTAGGAGATGTCATATTATTCTTTGCAGTTGATGCTATTGTTATTAGTCTTGCAATCAGACACCGCAAGTATACAAACATTCAATGAACTAATGAAATCTGATTGAACAACCAACACGATTTTATTCAGCAGCCTACACTTTTTGTTCTTCTCCCCTGCAGCTGGCTCTCCTTCAGATAGAATTATTTCCTTTAGCTGGCACCATATTCACTTGCCAATTCTATCTACTAGATAAATTTACAATACTTTATAACATAAGAGCTATTCTAAACTTTTCAACCATTAAAGCACATGAAAGTCTTCATCAGAAACATAAAGTAGCTTCTGGCTATGATAACAGCTGTATCTAATAAATCTCAAGTAACAGTCAATCAGTCTCGTTGTTTTAGTGCAGAATTATTTATATACAACTTAAGCATATTCCACCCATACTGCACACAAAGACACACATGAAAACACAAACACAAACACACACACATATACAAGAACACACAGAAACACACATACACACATATCCAGATGTATCACTAAATTAAGATACAAAGGTACAGAAAAATACTTAACATATTAACTAATAAATATATATCCGGTTTATCAATTTACACATGTTTTCTACCCATATAGTCATTTGAATAGAACAGTGATCAATATGCCAGAATAACATTACTAGATGCTTAATAAAATAAAATATTTTGTACACTTAACTGACAATATTACAATAATTACAAATAATATCCAATATGTGCATGAAATGAAACTGTACATGAACACACACACATGCACACACACAGATGTATATGTAGATGGATGTGTGAAAGTATGTATGTATGTATGAATGTATGTATGATGTAAGCATATGTGTATGCTGATGGGTAGTTTAGTAAGGCAACTCACTATAAAGTAACCACATTTTTAGTGAGTGTCAATATGTTTTATTAAAACAGTGAGTCCAATAAAAAAGAGTTTGGTTTTGACACAAAATAACTTTTGTTAGACTCTATTTTTAATGATAACATTAACAACACTGACAACAACAACAACAACATTCAAAGATATATATATATATATATATATATATATATATATATATATATATATATAGACATTATCATTATTGGCATTGTACATCTGTTGCTGCAAAGTGATATGTGTTAGATAGGTTATATACTTCTTCACTTATCATGGTCTTTCATAATTTGACACACACACATCACCAACACAGAAAAACAACCAAGCTTTCTTATCATGTATACTATGTTCTTTCTTTTTTTTTTTTGCTGATTTTTGTCCTTTTTGGTGTGCTTTTTAGGAGTGGATGACCTTCTTGTCTCCAACCATCTTATAGCATTGACTGGGCACACTGGCACAAGAGAGGTTGTCTGCACCAGAGCTAAGGAATTAGTGTTTATTCAGAGTTACTATGCTCTTGGACAAGTTGCCTACACCATAGCTTGCAGAATCCTTGTATATATTTGTCTGTGTAGAAAGGAAAAGATGATTCAAAGAAGGAACAGCTGCTATTGAATCAATATCAAATCCAAATTTCAAAGTTAATACACTTTTCACTCTTTTTCTTGTTTCAGTCATTTGACTGCGGCCATGCTGGAGCACCGCCTTTAATCGAGCAAATCGACCCCAGGACTTATTCTTTGGAAGCCTAGTACTTATTCTATCGGTGTCTTTTGCCGAACTGCTAAGTTACGGGGACGTAAACACACCACCATCGGTTGTCAAGCAATGGTGGGGGGACAAACACAAATACGCAAACACAAATACATATATATATATATACATATATATATATATATATATACATATATATATATATATATATATATACATATATACGACGGGCTTCTTTCAGTTTCCGTCTACCAAATCCACTCACAAGGCTTTGGTCGGCCCGAGGCTATAGTAGAAGACACTTGCCCAAGATGCCACGCAGTGGGACTGAACCCGGAACCATGTGATTAGTAAGTAAGCTACTTACCACACAGCCACTCTTGCGCCTATGTTCAAATCTTTTATCTTTTACTTACTTCAGTCGTGAGACTGTGGTCATGCTGGGGCAATGCCTTTCAGAATTTTTAGTCAAATTAAACATCCCCAGTATTTAATTATGTTAAGCCTGATACTTATTCTATCAGTCTTTTTTGCCAAATAGCTAAGTTACATGGATGCAAAGACACCAACATTGGTTGTCAAATGGTTGGGTGGGGGTCAAACACTGACAAGCACAAACATGCAAACACGCACATATACATGACAGGTTTCTTTCAGTTACTGTCTGCCGAAAGCCACTCACTTGGCCTGAAGCTATAGTAAAAAATATTTGCTTAGGGTGCTACACAGAGGAACTGAACTCAGAACCATGTGGTTGAGAAGCAAGCTTCTTACCACACAGCCACGCCTGTACCTGCACCTATATAACTATTTTACAAGTAGCTCTCTGTTAACCGTCTTAAGTTTCATGATATCTTAAGGAAGCATCATTTTTTGATGAATTTCTATTGTGTGTGTGTATGTGAGAGTAGAAAGAAAGAAAATAAAAACTGAAGACAGAAAATCAGAAGTGCAGAAAGAGACAACACAGTTTCAGAGGAAGATGGATCCTATAACCAATTAATTTGCAAGAAAACTAGAGTAGAGTTTGATTTCTTGTAGCATATGACAAAGCCAATCCCTTTCAAAGCTATATTAATTGAAATATATATATATTCAGGTCTGCCAGATAAATAACAACTCTTGTCAATTAAAAGAGGCACAGCATCAAGATCTGATATTCTCTGTGAAGTTTCCATATATTTTATCAGACAGGGCTATTGAAAGTTAATTTTCTTGGATATAAATACATTAGCATGCTGGTGATTGGGAATACAAACAGCTAAGCTGTCAGCTGTTTGTTCAGTATCATATCAATTCAATCAACTTCATCTCATGTGTGTATGCATGTGTGCGTGTGCGTGTATGATATATACATACATACCTACATACAGTAATACCTATACTGACCGTTGACTGAACACTATTCAATTTTTTTTCTCCGTGTTTTTCTCCTTGTCTCCGTATTCTTTCTGTTGAAGAGCGTAGCTCGAAACGTCAAAGACTTTCCTTATTCTCGAGCATCATACTAATACA
>NC_068983.1:107200561-107206040 GCF_001194135.2 Octopus bimaculoides | reverse complement strand
TTGTTATTTACACCACCTGTCCTCGTCTGTTGTTGTTTTTTCGTATATTCTCCCATATATATATATATATATATATATATATATATATATACATACAGAGAGAGGTGGTGGGGAGATTTAGACAAAATAGTGGGGAGATTTAGACAAAATATGGAGTTGGTCTACCTTTGGCATCAATTACAGCTTTAATACATTGAGGAATTGACTTGTACAGATTCTGAAAGGCTGTTAGGGGAATGTTTAAGGCATACTTCCAGTAAAACCTACTTTAGCTCTTTCAGTTACATGAGTGGGGGGAGAGAGCAGCTCTATAACTGTTGTACCAAAATGCACTGTAAATGCTCAATTATATTGAAATTCAGTAATCTAAGTGGTTTATTTCACTTTTGTGCTCTTTGTATCAATTTTGAACGACATTTGCCATGTGAATTAGGGCATTATTAGTCTAGACTATTGCATTATTCCATCAGAAAACAAACAATATTTGTACCATATGAGAGCCATGATCTGCCAAAATGCTCTGATAATCCTTGGCATTGACTCTGCCATACAGAACAACTGAAAGTCCAAGAGAATCCCATCACAGAGCAACTTTCATGCTTCATGATAAGATCCAAAGAGTTAATATTGAAGGCTTCTTTCAGCTGCCTCCAGTTTCTCTGAAGTGGGAAAAAGTGTGACTGGTGATTCATCAGAAACGATTACATTTTTCCATTGAGTCATTAATCACTTCTGATACTCTAGACACCATAGTTATCACTTATTAGTGTTAGTTTGAGATAGAAGTGGTTCAGTAATTGCAGTCATCACATGGTATCCATCTTTATAGAGACCACGGTGAACAGTCTCAGATGATACAGGGTTGGCAAGGTAAAGGTTTAGCTCTACTCTCACTTTTGTTGCTATAGTTCAATGGTTTTTAAGCACAAAACATTTCATTATTCTACTGCTTCACTTTCAGTAAGATTTGCCATCCATTCAAAGTTATACCTACCAGACCAGGTTTTGCCTTGGCTATGGATTGCTTTCTTGATTTAAGAGGCTGTACTGCTCAAAATATTGCCCTAGTATTGCTACAGTCTAATGACTGAAACAAGTAAACGATAAAAGATAATTTAGCTGTGTTAGTGACTGAAGCTCCAACCAACCAACCATGCTCCAACAATATTGTGTATTCATTTCCTTTTGCATCCATTACATATTATTGATTTTCTATAAAAATGAAGCTGTATACCTTAATTTGCCACTTTTCTATACAGAAACTGAGAAGATATCTTGCAGAACAGTTGTTATTTTAAAGAAATATATCTTGTAATCATCTGAAGAGACACATCTACACTGACAAATACTCTTAAACCAGTTGTTAATCATCCTACCCATCCAGAATCAATACTAGATGGGTCAAAATAATTGTAGTGATTAATAAACATCCTCAAATCTTGCATCTTTCATCTGTGTCATTAATCAAATACCCAACAAATACTGTGAAAGTGAATGTGCTTTACTGGTAAGCTACCAGGTGTATACCTTACAATTTCAAATCCATAGAAAGATCCCTAGAGATAGTTAGTGAGATGATCTAATTAGAGATGGAAGCAAATATACTGAAAATATACTTGCTAGAGCATGAACAGGCTGAAGAAATTTTATAGGGCTTTTACTTCTACTGGTAACAAAAAAGTAGCAAGAAATTAGAGAAAAAAAGGTAGATTGTATGTTGCTTGTGTATTAACAGCATTGCTACATGATAGTAAGATGTGATCCCTGAACACAGAGGAATGAAGACTAGAAAGATATGAAGCTAGCCTGTTCCGGTGGATGTGCAGCATCAGAGTACATGAATGAAAAAGTACAAATACTTTCAGAAAAAAAATTTGGAACAAGTGGAATCAGATTTAGTGTGCAAGACAGAAGACTGTGCTGGTATGATGCATATAGATGATGACAGCTATATAATAAAGTGTCAATCACTTAATGTAGATGGAGTTTTAGGAGAGAGGAGACCCAAAAGGACATAACTTGAAATGGTGAAGGTTGATCACAGGACTTTCAGCCTCACAGAGATGATAAAGGATTGAGATGGTTGACATCATGCAGTGCTCACGAAGACCCATCCACCTCGAAGGAACTGAAGCTCTGGAAGCATAATTTATAAATAGAACACTGAGTCCCTTATCCAATTTGCTTATCATACCCTCCCAACTACCCCCGCATTTCTCCATCCTACACTCACTTAACTACTGCAATATTCTACTGCTGTAATTAAATGAGAGCAGAACTATATATTTCATTATCATTTTCCATGCTACTACACTAACCCACTTCACTTGGCATCCATCCTTCATTCATAACATTGTCCCTCTCCACTCACATTTTATATTGATCACCCTTCTGAACCACCAATTATCTCTATCACTGCCTTGAACAACTTCCTGTTAACTCTTCCCTATCACCCATGTTTCTTACTCTACCAACACACCAAATCTCTCTTTCCTCACACATTCTTGTAACGTAGTCACCCACACATCATCTCCTTCTTTTTTCATCTTTCTCCCATCCACTGTAGCATTACTATTTTGCTGCTTTTCACCCCTGTCTTTACTGACAGTCATCATCTATTTTTTCCAACCCATACTTATCACCAACCTTCCTCCATTCTTGTTCAGCATTAATTATATTGACTCCCACCCCAACCCTATTTCTCTTTCTCCCTATACACTCATGCAGCAACTTTCAATCCACCTCTCCTGATCTCTGCCCATCATCAGCATCTTTATCTCTCTCCCCAGCTCTACCTTAATTACTTGCAACCATTCTTAGATAGTGCTGTTCTGGCCACTTCTTTCAGACTTTAAACTCTCAAAACCAAGCATGAAATTCTTCTTTCTCTACTATGCTCTCATTCAGTCAAGGGTGATCTAAGTCTTCCAAGCTATATAGTGATCTTACTTGTGCAGGTGCTATGAAATAATCATCAATTATTGAAGATATATACAAGTGTGTGTGTGTGTGAGTAGATGTCCACAGAGTTCTCAAAGGTCAGGAAAAAAGAGCACACACACTCGTATATTAGATAATAAAATGGATGTATTATTTATACAGAATTATAAATTTAGTCTCATGACAGCCAATTTGTGTTACTGAACAGTTATGTTGGTAGAATTTTTTTAGTACAAAACTGTTCGGCAACACAAATTGGCTGTTATGAGAGTAAATTTATAATATTGTATAAATAATAATAATTATATATATATATATATATATATATATATATATATATATACAGGTACATATATATACACACACACACACACACACACACACACACACACACACATATTCATATGTTTGCATGCATACACAAACACACACACATACATGTATATATAGATATACAAACAGACAGATAGATAGATAGATAGATAGATAGATAGAGTGTTAACTGTTGGCAAATATTCCGTTTCTTACACGCCTGAATAATCCCTTTGTAATTGATGTCCTTCCTGAATTTCTCTATAGTGTCTATTCTGGCAGGGAAACAATGGATATGATTTGCACAGCAAGTCATTTGCAGAAGAAGTGCCATGAGCAAAACAGGGATCTCGTCCAGGTTCTCATTGATTTCTCAAAATCTTTCAATACTGTAAATAGGGCATCTCTTTTAAAAATACTTTGTAAACTAGGCTGTATAAATCAATTTGTATCTATAATTAAATACTAGCAAGCATGGCTCAGTGGTTAGGAGGTTGTTTCCCAACCATGGCTTCTGAGGTTCAGTTTCACTAAATGGCACGGCATAACTACAGAGTTATACCCCCCCCCCCCAGACTTTGGAAGGTCATAACTTTCAGAAAAATGAATATTTTTTAATGAAATTTTCTATGCAAATAGTATTTATTATGTAGATTCCGGATATATAAAATTTTCCGGTGAAAGTGTTTTGGAATGGGGGTGGGGGACAATTTTCGGAAATTCCGACAGAGTCCACTTAAATTCTTCTTAACTTCCAGGAAAATTAGTATTTTTTCGTGAAATTTTCTACAAATATACCTTGATGTATGTAAATTTCCAGCATGTAGGAATTTTGAAGGAAACAACTGCAGGTTATTTTTGAGAAGTGTTCCCCACTCGGTGGTGTTTCGGAGCAAGTCGTCCATATTTGTTTTATTTTTCTTTATTATGTGCGTATGTGCATCCGTAGATTTCTAATGAAGTAATAAGCAGAAAAGAGAAGCCGTCATAAGAAAACTTACGTTAAAAATAACATGCACACGATTTTTTTTTTCTCAATAGAAGTAAATTCCAAAGTAAACGTTTCTAGTAGAGAAGTAGAAGAGAACAGAAGCAGCGTATTACTTCATTACAAATCTACGGATGCACATAATAGAGAAAAATGAAACAATTATGGACAACTTGCTCCGAAACACCACCGAGTGGGGAACACTTCTCAAAAATAACCTGCAGGTGTTTCCTTCAAATTTCCTACATGCTGGAAATCTACATACATCAAGGTATATTTGTAGAAAATTTCACGAAAAAATATTAATTTTCCTGGAAGTTAAGAAGAATTTAATTGGACTCTGTCGGAATTTCCGAAAATTGTCCCCCACCCCCATTCCAAAACAACTCTGTAGTTATGCTGATGGCACTTTAAGACAAGTAGAGATTTCTTAGATGGAAACTGAAAGAAGCCAGTCACATGTCTGTGTGTGTGTTGTGTATGTGTGTGTGTGTATCTCTCTCTCTCTCTCCCCTTGTTTTGACATCATAAACATCACCATCAGACAAGCTATGCTGCTCATTTCCAGTCTTCCATGGAAAACATGCCTGGGTCATGGAAAATATTACCTTGCTTGGAAACAGATCAGAGTTGGCAACAGGTGCATCCAGCCATAAGAAATCTACAGCTACAAATTTTGTCTAAAACATTCAAGTATGAAAAAGTGGATGATGACGATGATGACAAATTATACTACTCCATGATGAAACGTGTATATGTGGAAAACCAAAATGTCACATAAAAGGACTGATACTAATGGTAATGGTGCCATGTAAAATGCACCCAGTACACTCTGTAAAGTAGTTGGCATCAGGAAGGGCAGATAAAAATCAAACATTCAGTCAACATCATGGAGTTTGGAGTGACCACTGGTGATGGTGACGTTATGCTTCCATTTATCGTCCCACACGGCCTCAGGCTCAACACAGAGGCCTACATCAAGTGCCTGGAGGAGGTAGTGTTGCCCTGAGTCTAGAGGGTGGCTGCTGGAAGAACCTATCTCTGGCAACAGGACTCTGCACCATGCCACACAAGCATGAGACCCCAGTCGTGGCAGTCAAATAATTCCTGCAACCACATCACCCCCAACATCCGGCCACCTAACTCCCCAGACTGCAACCTCCTTGATTATTATGTGTGGGGTGCAGTTGAGCGAGATACCAACAAAACTTCTTTTAACACCAAAGATGAACTGAAGAC
>NC_068983.1:107200283-107200551 GCF_001194135.2 Octopus bimaculoides | reverse complement strand
AACTTCTTTTAACACCAAAGATGAACTGAAGACAAAGATTATGGCAGCTTTCACCAACTTAAACAAGGAGACTGTCCAGAAGAGTTGCAGGAGATTCCAAAGTCATATAGAGGCTCTGATTGAAGTAAATGGCGATTTTATTGAATAAATTTACTCTTTAGTATTTCAAGTTATTTTTATGTAATCATGATAGATATATCTGCTAAAATGAATTGTCAGTGTTATTTTCATTTTTGCGTAATATAGAGGACAGTTTATTCACTGCACC
>NC_068983.1:107197294-107200087 GCF_001194135.2 Octopus bimaculoides | reverse complement strand
AACATTCTAACTCACTTCTGCTATTTATAGCAGTGCTTGGAAGGAATGTGTGTAGCGTGTGATCATCACATTGGCCACGACAGAGAAAGTTGAGCAGAGAATCTGCATCACATTTTGCCAAAAGTTTGGTGATACCTGCTCAGAAGCCTATGCAAAGTTTTCAGAAAGTTTTCATCATTCTCGACACAATCAAGGAGATCTTATGCAACTGAAACCTGAGTGTCTTCTTGGTCAACTGAAAACAGCTTTGGCACAAATTTGCAGACACGCATCTCATACTCAAATCTTCAGTGATAATGGACTGAACTGAACCATAACTAATCTGCACATTCTCTGATAACTCTTGGATGGTGATTCAACGATTTACCCTCACAACCACATGCACATCTGCACTGTTTTCCTCAGTTCTGCTGGTTGCAGGTCTCCGAGAATGTTTGTCAATATCAACATTTTTTAGGCTATCTTGGTAATGTCTGAACCACTCATACACTTGTGTGTGGCTCATACATTCCTCTCCATACACTTTCTGTAACTTTGTGTAGGCCTCTGAGCAGGTATCACCAAGCCAACTTTCTCTGTCATGGTCAATCACAGCAAAGTTCAAAGTCAATTGTTGCCCAGCGGCATCACTCTGCATGCTTTAGCTATGTTATTATGGCAACAGTCCTGATACTTATTGATCAGACCTCGTATATACATATCTTTATACATACTTACATATATAGAGGTAATTAATTAGATAAAAACACATGACTTATATTACCTATGTGTGTGTATGACAGAGAGAGAGAGAGACAGAGAGAGAGAGAGAGAGAGAGAGAAAGAGAGAGAGAGAGATGGATATTTTATAAACTGGTCTGCTAATGATTGCCTGGAATTGTGAATCATGAAATTTCATATCATCATGTATTATCAGTAACAAAATCGTTCAGGTTGATAATGAAAGCACCAATTCAAGATGGTAGATTGGTGAAGTTTCCAGAGCTTTGGACAAGATGCCTTATAGAATTTATTTTAGTTCTCTGCTTCTGCATTAAAATTTCCACCTGGGACTTCAATTCCAGCCAATGGCCATGGCTATTGATCTAACCATAAGATTACAATCGATTATGAAAATAGCAATCAATAGAGGGGAAGTTGTGGCTCTCTGTTTCAGCAGCTAATCAACGATGATGAGGATGATAATGACAACAGTGATGTTGACCATGATGTTGATGATGTTGTTGAGGCTATAGTAGAAGACACTTGTCCAACATGCCACACAGTGGGAATGAAACCAGAACCATGTGGTTGGTAATCAAGCTACTTACCACACAGCCACTCCTGCGCCTATATATATATATATATATATATATATATATGGTGGTTGTCTATTCGTTATGGAGAGTCTGACCAACTCTTGTACTTACACCTTAGATCTATCATGGCATCTGATGTGGCACCCACATAGATTGCATATCCGATTTGAACCACCAAGAGCTGCAGTTAAGTTCTGATCTTTGGGAATCTTAAAATGTCTTTTGAGGCCTCCATTATATTTGCAGACCTTATGGCATACACATCATTGAAAGGTGTGCACAGATATATAGGCAGATTACTCATTTATATATATATGTATATAATATATGAGTGAGTTAAATTCCACTGAGGTCAACTTTGCCTTTCATTCTTTCAGGGTCAATCAATTAAGTACCCCCTCCCCAAAAATTCTGGGCCTTGTGCCAAGAGTAGAAAAGAATATATATGAGTGAGTGGACAAATGCAAGAAAGGGCACTCAACAAATTTATTAGGAGTTACATGTATTATTAAAAATAGTTTTGTTCGGATTCCATGCTACTTTCAGCTTCAAAGCCCCAAACAGAGCCTTTCTTGCCAGGGTGGTAAGAATCTGAATGACTGGAGAGGTACAGAACGTGCATGTGTGTGTACTTGTATATGTAAATGTGTGTGTGTGCATATACATGTATTTCTTTTTGCTCTTTATCATTTCAGTTAAAAGGAATTATATGGAAATATACATGCTCTTTTCATTCTTTGATAATAATATCTTGACAAAGGGAAAATAAACTTTGAAGGATGTACTCCCCTTAAATAGCACACTCTCCTCATAAGTAGCTCTTCCCAGTAATTCCATGATGTGTTTATGCAAATTTCCTTAAGCCATAAATGTGTTCAACTTAATATGTCTAAGTAATTTGGCTGTTGGATTCAATGTAGGACAATTCTGTACTGATAATGTCCATTGAGGTAGAAACAGATGTTCATAGCTGACCTCTCATTTCGTGACAATCATATTGTCTTTTTTTCAGTGGCATATATAATATATTATTCTAAACAGTTTGATTGGATTTTGTGCTACTTCAAGTTTCATAGGCTCCTAACAGACCCTGTCTCCTCAGGCTCTTTGAATAAGCGATCCCCTCACTCATATATATATATATATATATATATATATATATATAGGTTATGAGCTATAGTGGTGTTAATTGGATTTTACTCATAGGGTATTGGAATCTTAATAATGGATTTACAAAGGCAACGACCAATCTTAAAAACAATTGGATTTTACTCACAAAGTATTGGAATCTTATATGTATACCATTCTGCCTAAACATTGGATTTATAAAAACAATATCCCTCATTCACTCTCTATTTCCCATCTTAACTAAACTAACTATTGCTTAATCATCCTCTCACACCGTCTCCGATGAAGGGATATAATAAATATCCTGGAAACAGCTGTAAGACATTCTATTTATAAATGTTCTATATTATACACAGCCTTGGTCTTT
>NC_068983.1:107194668-107197123 GCF_001194135.2 Octopus bimaculoides | reverse complement strand
TTATATATATATATATATATATATATATATATATATACACACACACACACACACACACACACACACACCACACAAATAAATATAGATATAGAGAGAGAGACCGACACATGCACTGACTCATTCTATATATACATAACATCAGCTAAGCTCCAGTTGACTAAATTACAATTAATTCTAGAACAAACTCATTGTAGCTTACAATATAAAATACATTAAAAATATCAAAAAACTTGCTTTGGGAAATTTTGCATGTAAACTATAAAGGCAGTGAGTTTAATTTTGTAAAGATAAACAAACCGCATCTAAAACATTGGAATAGCATTATAATAACTGGACTAAAGCCATATTGAAATAAAAGTAATGTTAAAAGTGTACAGGAAATTTCAGCATTGTAAGTTTAATCCATAAAATAATAAGACTTCTTACTGGAAGCCTAATCAAAGAGCTATCTGAACTATACATTCCATAAGCTTCTGAAGTAAGGATGGCTTTGAGCCATGTAACTGAAAATATAATGATAAAATAGACAAATAAAAAAACGTGCTCTGAAAATTTAATTATAAAAAAAGACATTTTTTGATCATGCTTTCTTCAAAACATGATGTCTTGGATCATCAAATGTTGTATGTATAGAAAATGGTTTAATTAATAGAAAATTGTATTTTATTTTTTACATATTAGTATATTTCATTTAGTTTTTATTTTGTTTTATGCAGTTATTGTTTTTAAAGTCTTAAATGATTACTACATTGATAATTACATATCTAGAATCTGTAAGAACAACTTTTAATTTTGAGGGGCTTTTTGTTTTTTTGTTTTTTTTTGTGTTTTTTTAATGTTACCTACATAGCTACAGTAAATATGAATGTCAAGTGATATAATCTTGGTTATATCATGATAAACTGACAAATTCTTTTGTTTAAGATATCAGTGACAATGAAAGCCTATATAGTTTCTTTGCATAAAGTTAACATTAAGTACTTCAATAAAAAAAATTAAAAACACTCTCTTAATTGTAATATTACAAAACTGGAATGGTCTTCTGGAACATTATTAGTTTGGCTTTCTGATACAATATCCAATTAGAATCACATGAAGCAGCAGTTTTGATTTTTGATGTCTTTATCATAATCATATATGAGAATTATTAAATCTTTCTACACAAGATCAGTTTTTAGATGAAAGCAGGAAGTGTAAGATAGTGAAGTAGATAGACTCATTACAACAGAGTAAAAAAAAAACACCCATAAAACTGATGGAGCAAATAGACTCACTGATTAAAGTTAACATTCAGGCTTAGGAAAAGGATATAAAATATAAATATGTACGTGCATGTTGCTGCTGTTAATTTTATTGTTGTTGTTGCTGTTGCCATTTTTATTATTGTTTCATTTTAGCAAGTAACAATTTTTCCTTGGCAGGTTGAATATGTTTGCAAATATAAATGCTTCCACAGGTGTTTTGAGCTGATCTGGAGCTGTGCAACAACTGACAACTACAAAATTTGCTTTTTACAGTAATAATTCATTCCTAAGATGTTGTTGTTCATTGGAACGATGATATTCTCAAACCAAATAAAGTAATTGTTTCTTCAAGAAGCATTAATATGCTTCTTGAAGTAACAATCTGTGTATTTTCCCTGTGTATTCCAGTTGTGGAACAGGTATCACATACTTGTATTTCACAACAGGTGTCTAAAGAAGGTTTGCACCAGCGAAGGCACCTGGGTACAAAACAGGGCTATAAAAATATCAGCATGGAGGACAAACATTAAATGAAAATGATTAAAACATGCAAACATGGAAAAGGCTGATGTTAAACAAAATAATGATGATGATGATGATGATGATGATGATGATGATGATGATGATGATAATGATGATGGCAATGCAGATGCTGTTGCTAAAACAGTGACTACAGCAGTAACAAAGGAAGTAGCAGAAGCGAAGGGGATGAGGAGGAGAGAGAAGAGGATGAGAAAGGAAGGAGAAGGGAAACTAAGAAGAAAGACCAGGAAAGATTAGAGTGAGAGTTAAGAGGAAGAGGAGGGGGATGCAGATGAAGAGGAGAGAAAGGAAGGGGATGTGAAAGAGGAGGGGTGGAAGAAGAAGAAGAGGAGGGTGGAGGAAGAGGAGGAGGGGTGGAGGAAAAGGAAGGGTGGTGGAGGAAGAGGGGAGAAGAGGAGGAGGAGGAGGAAAAGGTGAAGAGAGAGGAGAAAGGTGGAAGAGAGGAATTTAAGAAAAGAAAGAGGGAGGATGAGGGAGAGGTGGAAGAGGAAGAGGAGTATAACTTTACAGGTGCATGGTGTACAATGCATGAGGTGTCGAAGTGATAGCAGAGTAATATGAGATGAAGTGTTTTACTCAAGAACACAATGCACCACCTCGTCTAGAAATTGAAACCATAATCTCACAATTGTAAGTACAACATCCTAACCATAAGGCCATAATATATA
>NC_068983.1:107188502-107194521 GCF_001194135.2 Octopus bimaculoides | reverse complement strand
TATGTGAAACAAGGTGGGAAAAACAGTTCTCAAATACTGGAGGTAGAGTAATATGCTTTATCATTAGAGCTGCAAAAGCATCACAAAAAATCTGCTACTCAGAGTTTCACGTTCCTGTTCATCAGACAGTTGTGATTCAAAAGGGAACAAGAAATGCATTCTGAATCAAAACTGCCTGACGAATGGGAATGTGAAACTCTGAGTAGCATTTTTTTTTGTGATGTTTTTGCAGCTTTAATAATAAAGTATATGTATATATATATATGTATGTATGTATGTATGTATGTATTTATGTATGTATTTATGTATGTATGTATGTATGTATTCTTTTATTCATTTACTTGTTTCAGTCATTCAACTGCGGCCATGCTGGAGCACCACCTTGACAATATGGAACGCTTCACAAATTTGCATATCACCATATATATATATATATATATATATATATATATATATATATATATATATATATATAAATTTATGATGAGTTTCTCTCATTTTCCATCTACCAAATCCACTTATGAAGTATTGGTTGGCCTGAGGTCATAATAGGAGACACTTACTCAGGGTACCAAGCAGTGGGGCTAAACATGAAATCATGTGATTGGGAAGCATACTTCTTGCCACACTGCCACACCTCTTCCTATTGTTGATAATAATAAATACTTCAGCACTCTCTTTATTGAAAATTTTAGAAAAAACAGTAATGAGTTAGTTAAATAGATCTAAAACTTGTTTAAAACATTTGGAGAAATATCTTAAATAAATGTAAACAAAGGTCACAGAATATCATTTCCTTCATTGTTAAATTACCTTTTCTGAAAGAGCAAAAAATAATAAAAGTAACAGTGTTATGTGGCAGATATCATAACCCTGATCATTCTGGATGAACAATCTTCAGTAATTCATCATGAAACTTCTCACTTCAACTTACTCCTAATTCCCTACTTTTCTTACCTTTTTCTCTCCTTGTTTTCCCTTATAGGAAATGTCATTAAATCATGATACAGAAATCTTTTTCTTATTATCCTACATTAAATTTCATTTACAGGGGTTTATTGATGGAACAATAAATGTAAGGTTAAATTGCCTGACATGCAATGGTGATATCTTTAAACTTTACTACTTACAGTCATTGATCTGTAACCTAATTTACCTATAAGTATTTCTGTATCGCTAACACACCATAATAGCCTTAAACAAGTAAGCATAAAATCACGTTTTAACTTCTTAACCACTTTAAAGCTTTTAAAAATACATTTTTCGTTCTTTCTTTTCACTACAGTTCAGATAAATACATAAGAAAAACCATTACATGTCAAATACAAGAGTTAACCCTAATCATGCCAACAATAAAGTAATAGCCAAATCTGCAAAAAAGAAAAGAAAAGATAAAGAAAGTCCCATCTCCCTTATATCAGCATGAATAAATGGATGGTGATATGCCTGATTTCAAATTTTATATTATATACACCTAATTTCACTCAAACAGCACCCATGCATCATGGTCGTGGTCATTGCCAGTGCCATGTAAATGGCACCAATGAATTGTACCTGTAGTCGTTATCAGTGCCATGTAAATGGCACCCATGAATCATAGTCATGGTCATTGCTGATGCCATGTAAATGGCACCCACAGATCCTAGTTTTGGTCACTGTTGGTGTTATATACATGACAACCATGCTAGTGGTACATAAAAGCACCCATTACACTCCTGGAGTGGTTGGCATTAGGAAGGGCATCCAGTTGTAGAAACCATGCCAAATCAGCTCTCATTGTGCAGCTCTCCAGCTCATCAGCTCCAATCAAACCATCTAACCCATGCCAGCTTGGAGAGTGGACGTTAAATGATGATGATACCTCTGTTTTATGCTCTGTGAGAGCACCTGTCACTATTTTATGCTTCTAATCTATAATTCTTGAAACATCTGTCAGTTAATTGCATATTTTCTAGCAAATATGGTTTTTTGAATTTGTCAATTTCTTTTTAAATATTAAAAAAAATTATGAGCTGGAGAAAATTCAAGATTTTCTTTTCAGTTTGTTAAAATCTGTCTAGAATACATTTTCATCGGTTATTATACTTAATTGATTGCACAATATACACATTGAACCCCATTCACAAAAGATAGAAATTGACATAATTAGCATATTTAATTATATTGCTCAAAAAGCCATGGTGACATATCCATAATCAGATTATCTTACCTGGTGAAATATCTTGATCATTAACATGAATACTTCATATTCAAGAATAACATGTCACCATGAAAATACATTTTTTTTTTATTATAATTAACGTGTCTAAATCAGTATCTTTTGACAAATTCTCCAACATTAACACTTTTGTTCATTGATTAATATATTTTTTAATACTCATTGAATTTTATAAATTTTAGAAAATTAGAAACATTTTAATTTTCAAAACTAGAACAGAATAAATAAAGTCAAAAGAGGCCGAACATATTTTCTCTTGAGAAAATCAGTTGCATAGCTTTTCTATTTCTATTATTCTTTCAAATCAGATAAAACCATTTTTCTGAAGAAAGCATTTTAAAATTGCTGTGTTGAAAATCTACGATTGTTGATTCTACTAAAAATACCAGTCTGCATTCAACCACATGTAAAGTAGCAGAGGGGAATTGATGAATGAGTATTAAAACTAGACAGTTTCTTATAGAGTGGCATCTGTTGTTTGTCTTTCAGGAGGAGAAATAAAATTAAATAAACCAGCTGTAGAAAATATCCCATGGGAGTTTCAGTTCAGGCTACAGAATCCACACAGAAACACTTATCAATGCAAATGTAACGGATCATTATGGATTAGAACAATTGCCACCAACTGTCAGGGGATCTGTCCTTGTGCATCTCATGAGAGAGAAAGAAAACTATTTTTGTGTGATGTGCCCACTGGGAAAGTTGTTTGTTTACATGGTGTCTCTCATGCCTTTTGGCTTTTGTAGTCGACAATAAGTTCTTATCAACATGCCCTAACAGAGGAATTGTATTTGCTGTCAGATAAAGTGAAATGGAGATAACAGAAGTGAAAAATAGATGTGATAGAATCTGTACAAATATATATTAATCTAGATAAGAAAAATTCAAGTGTCAATCAAATATACAAAGCTGATGAATAAGAAATTAAATTATTATTGTTGATATTGTCATTGTTGTTGTCATCATTGACGTCATCACCCTCATCACCATTGTAGTTGATGTTATTGTTGTTTATATTGTTGTTGTTGTCATCATCTCTCTTTTTAATGCATTTTTCTTTCACAGGGTAATACAAATGCATGATACTTTGTTTTCTTTTTTTAGTGTAAATATGTTTTTTTCATATTCAGTTATTATAGAGACCCTTACATAAAAATGTGTACTATGCTAGTATTGTTTTATCTGTTGTGTGTGTAAATGCATGATACTTGTAATCTTACATGTGTGTTTTTATGTTTGCTTTAATCACTCTTAATGTTCCATTTATAATGGAGACATTTTCCATAGTCATCCTACACATACATGTTAATCTTTATCTCTAAATCCTTAGAATTTAGAATTCCCCAATATTTTTCTGAACAATGTTTTGCTTGTGAGGGATTGCTATATTGATAAAAAAATACATTGCTTTCTAATCCTATCTTTAATTAAAATATTTGGATAGTCTTCTTTGATTTTCTTATCAGTTTACACTGACACATCTCAAAATATTGTAAATGTAGTAACATTCAGAGACACTTTGGGACTAAGAAAAACAATAATGGAACAAAAGTATAAACCTGTGAGGAAAAGAACAGAGTTTTAATGTTTCAAGTATAAAGTCCTTTGTCAAAATTAAAAAGTATAAGAAAAATGGAAGAGTTGAACAAAAAAAATTAGCTTACTCATGCTATTGAGCAGGCATTGTAGCAAATGGGGGGAAATGCAAGATGGTAGAGATATGTATGGCAGAGTAGAGTGTAATAGGTGCTGAGTGAATGTCAGTCATGTGCAGTGAAGTGGACTCCATCACCAGACAGGAAGTATTGATGCCAGTTAATAAGTGAGGGATGAGTAAACAAAAAAGAGAAGTAGGAAGAAAAGAAGCAAAGAAAGGCAAAAGTGGGTGAAGGGTAGGGAGGCAGGAAGCATAGGAGTAGGTGGGGCAAGTTTGTATGAAGATAACACAAATATGTACAGGTCATACAAGTGAACAGGAAACTCAGGTGATATAATAGAAGGGGATGACAAAGGATTATCAATACTTTTAAAAAAGAAAGAATAGTTTCTAGCTAGGGTGCCACATTTGTTCCTAGAGACGTTGGGGCAGGAGTGTAATGGTGCTGGAGAAGTCTAAAGACAGAAAATTGGAGATGGTAATGTTCAAGAGAAAAGAAATGACATTCAATTGATTTTGAGGATCTATAGCTAATGGCACATGGCTCAGTGGTTAGAACATCAGTCTCACAATTATGAAGTAATATGAATTCAATTTCCAGACCAAGCTCTGTGTTGTGTTCTTGAACAAGGCACTTTATTTCACATTGCTCCAGTTCACTCAGCTGTAGAAATGAATTACGACATCACTCGTGCTAAGCTGTATCAGCTTTTGTATTTCCCTTGGACAACATTGGTAACATGGAGAGAGGAGACTGGTATGTATGGGCAACTGCTGGTCTTCCATAAAAACAACCTTGCCCAGACTTGTGCCTCAGAGAGGAACTTTCTAGGAGTAATCCCATGGTCATTCATAACCAAAGGGGCTACTTACCCCTTTACCCCTTTTACCCTTTATAGCTAATAGCATAAAATCTCCAGTAAATCTTCTTTGAACTAATTAATTTAATTTGATTGCAAGAGATGACATTCTTGGATGTGCAAGTGAACTAATCAGTAGTTAAGAGATTGTAGAAGCTTATTTGACCATCTTCTTTGTTACATACTAAAATGTTTCATTGTTGCTTTTTTTCAGGTTATTTTTCCTTTTGTTTGTTCTTCAGTTGATGTGCTGATTTTAACTTCTTTCATTTCTATATTCCTAGACTCTGTTTTATTGAATGGGTCTCAAAGAAAGGGAAGTTTCTATAACTTTTGCAGACCCTTTATGACTGTAAGAAGGATGTGATTATTGTTCTGCTTAAACTATTGTGAGCCAACTCCTACAGAAATGACATGAGCAGGAAGACATCCCAGAGGACCAACGTTGTGATGAGAGAAGATGGGTGTAATGGTTTGTGTAGGGTCTCATGATGCAGGGTACAATATGGAAACAAGATGATTGAGTCAAGTGTGCTTAGAGGGAAATTGTATGAGGCAAGCCAGCTCTTGGGAGTAGAGGTCATTTAATTAGTGGTAGAAAAGACTGAGAGGAGACTGCACGTATGTGGGCCAGAGGCTGGAGCATGCCTCTGACTTTATGCCAGTCAGCTGAATAGCCTTCTTCTGGATGTGGTCTAGGATGTGTATGTATAGCAACAGCATTATCCCAGAGTGGTAATCCATTACACTTCACTGAGCTTCTCTGGAGTGCTGATAACTGTACAAAGCTGAAGTATTTTCTGAGGTCCTAAAACTGACAATTTCATAGACTGAGAATACCAAATCCTAGAGATGCAGTTCTAGCTAATAGGTTGTGATTTCACTTTGAGAAATTCTTAATGGTAATGATACTAAACTTATACTTTTTTTATCTATTAAAAATAATTTGGTTTTGTTGTAATCCATAGTATTCTTATTTTCTATTCAGTACTTTCTTAGTTCTGTTATATTTATTTTATAGAATTTCTCAGTTTGTATGTCTCTCCTCCATTTTGGGATAAATGGTAAGTATATTTTATGTAGATCAGGTAGGCATTTCTACATCTTGGAAATTGTTAGATGTATCTTATCTTACAAATCTATGCTTCTTAGTTTGATTAATTTTGAATTAATTACACAAAACCTGCACCTAATTACTAAGATACTAAATGAGCTTATGCTAAATTATGTATATAGGTGTGAATGTGTGTGTGTATATATATATATATATATATATATATATAT
>NC_068983.1:107182643-107188460 GCF_001194135.2 Octopus bimaculoides | reverse complement strand
ATATATATTATTTTGCTTGAAAGTTATATTTATATATTTATATATTTGATCCTTTATATTGAACACTCAATATTTCATCTACATTCAATACTTTCTTTCATGGTGCCATCCATTTTTATTTTATTTTATTTTATATTGTATATTGTATATCATATTATATATTGTATATTCCATATTCTATACCCCACATTAGTTCTGCAGGAATATAAATAAAACATAAAAAACAGACAGTGTTGGAACTCTTTTAAGCAAAATAATATATTCCTCTATACACAATCATACAAAAAAACCCACCTTTTTTGTATTTATTTTTACTCGCATATATATATACATGCACACACATATACACACATGCACACACTCACACCCATATACATTAATTAGCATAAACTCATAAGTATATATTCATTTAATTCAGTTTAATAATACCAATCCATTTTGTATTTTGCCAATTGTATTCATGTTTGTTTTTGTTTTTGTTTTTGTTTTTTATTTGTGATATATTTATATATGTTTTATTGTTCAAGCTCTGTGATTTCTGAATCTTTAACTATATTGATACTTTCCTACATTTGCTTTTAGACTTTTCCTTTTCTCAGCAACCTCAGCTTCCTCAATCTGTAAATCTCACAATCATTTTCCAGTGATTGTCTGATTGCTTTGCAGAGAATAGAATACTCGAAATGATCTTTCATGTTCCCCTTCATAGTTTTCTATTTCTCTAGCATTTCTTTCATCTTCTCCAAGATCTAACTTTGATGCTACAGGAATTAAAGACTTTATGATATGGAATTTCTTGGGAAATGCTGTTTAATTCATGTCAGGGAGCTTCAGGCTTTGTTCGTGGAAACAACTAGATGGTATGGAGGATTAAACCAGATGGCCTTTTTCTTTCTAACTATCTTCAGGATTATGGGCTGATGGGTGGGGTATACATTATGTACACTAATTTTTAAGTAAAGCCACTCCTCACTAGTACTTCATTATATTAGAGTGCTGCCTTATTGAAGACTGTTCTGAGTCAAAGCAACACAAGAGTCACAATAAAACACATTAGACATGATGTAGAGCCATAGCTAGTAGTAACTTTTTTGTAGTAACATGGAAGAGTGGTTAAAGCAGGCTTAGTGAACTAGACCTGTGGTTGGATGAGGTGAGAAGCTGAAAATGCACTTGCAAGTCCGAATAACACCTGAAGGCTACTAAGCCACACCAGAGCTACGCCTAGAAGAAGATATCAGGACAAAGGGCAAAAGATTAAAGATACAGGAGGAAAAGCTTAGTTTCTTTTGCCAGAGTAAAACACGCCTTAGAGCTGAATGCTCAGAACAACTGGGAAGATTAAGTAAAAAGTAGGGAAACTGAAAATAAGGAAGAGCAACAGCAAAAAAGAACAATGAACTCCAGTTTCCTGTGCCCCACCACCCAAAACTCTGGGAATAGCACAGGAAATATCTTTAGGTCTAGTATCACAAACAGATAAGTAAAAACATTGCCTTCTAACAGTATCAAATTCAATCTTACACTTTCATTGTGTGATGAGGAAGAACTAACAATTAAAGATGAAAAATTCCAAACACTCGCTGAAAATATAAAGGGAATTAAGAAGAAAAATAAACGAAAAATTCATAAAACAAAGAAAGCATGTAAGAAGGAATATTTTCTTCCAACCGACAATGAAATCCCTCCTTGGGAAAGTAATAAAGAAAAGAGAGACAATCAGAATGAGCTATATTTCTCGGTCTTTGAAAATCAAACTGTTTATAGACAAAATGACACATTGTTAGTGTCATGGACTTTCCAAAGAAGTTATAATAACGCAAAAACAGATTTAGAATATAAACATCATGCAAAAGACAAATTACTAATAAGACTAACATTTATAGTGAACTTAAAATAGATTTCTCTCAAGATGTTGATGTTTTTCAACACTATATGTCACACAAAATGCTTATAAAAGCATTTGATTGTACTCAAGCAAAGTATCAGAAAGCTGTAGCTCAGTTTAGCTAGAAATTTGACATATTTTCTTTCTTTAAATTTTAACTTTTTTTAATTATTGTGTAGTATTTGTAAACTAAACTCTTTATTTCCATGCATATATGTGTGTGTATATGTGTGCATGTATATGCATGTGTGTGTGTATGATATATATATACATATATATATATATATATATATATATAAGTAGGCCACATACAGAACATATCCTTCATCAGCTGCCACCATTAAAACACTGGCGTTTCGAAGAGTTATATATATATATTTAATGGTGGCAGCTGATGAAGGATATGTTCTCTATGTGGCCTACTTGTTTTTTGTACCTTGTTTATCATTTTGCCCATGTTTTTTTACGTCATGTACCCAGATATGTATCTATATGTACATGTAGATGAAGGTATGTACATACATGTACATATACATGCATATACTCATATATTTTTTATATATATATATATGAATGTATGTGTATGTATGTACATATGTGTGTATGTATTTGTGTACCATTTAGATTGTTATTACATCTCTCCACATATTGTATAACGTTTCTTATCATCTTTTTTCATAATTTCTAAACAATTTTTCCTTCCCACTCTACATTATCTTATCTTTCCTTGTAACTCCAAGTATAAGTTTCATATTTTGGGTGTATCACTTTAAGCCCTTGTGCCTAATAAAAAGATCATCATCATCATCATCATTATTATTATTATTTTCCTTTTGCCAGTTGTAAAATTGATAACTAATGACTGATGATGTCATTCTGTGAACGTGGGAGTGCAGAATTTTTTGCACTCATATAATTTTGAATTTCTATGTACTACTTTTCATTTTGAACTCGAAAATGGCAGGCAAGCTGTTAAAAAATATCATTCAAAACTAAAATATTTATTGCAATCACATCGCACTCTTCATATTATCTTATGAATATTATTATTTCTATATACACTCAACAGATTAGACTGTTGGAAAAGAAAAGAGTCCTGACATTGGTCTACAACAAGTAGCCTTAGATGCCAAGAACCCTCCTAAGTATCCTAGCTGTCCCTAATAACATTGTTTTCTGGAGCTGTACTAAACTGGGTTTTATGCATATTTTCTCTATCCATCTATTCAGATGTTCATACCATTTATCAGTATGTTCAAATCCTAGCTTTCTACATAGCACCCAGTGGATTGCTCTCCCTAGATTGTCATGTCTCTTCTTGTATTCTTTCTGTGCCAGTATGCTACATTCACTTACTTTCCTCTTTTGTTTTACATAATCTACATTGGGAATATACTTGGTTTTTGTCTATGTTGGCTTTTATTATTACTATCATTATTATTATTATTATTATTATTATTATTGAGTAAGAGAGCAGTGCATGCCATCAAAGTGACATTGGTATAAAAATAATGAACCAATCAAATACTGGGATCAACATAAGCAATTACACCCTAACCCTAAAATTGCTGGCCTTATACTAAAACTTGAAAGAATCATTATTGCTGTTGTTGTTGTTGCTATTATTATTATTATTATTGAGTGAGAGAGCAGTGCATGCCATCAAAATGACACTGGGCTAAAATATACGAAGCCCATTACACCTATCATGACTACCCGTCTGATAAGGGTACACCAGGCACATGCATCACAATCATGTGTGCGCGACATGGTGATCGCATATCAAGATAAACAGCACATGACCTCGCAGTTAGAATTTTCTTCAGGTCGAGTAGCCCATTCCGCTCAAAAGGTCCCTGAATAAGGTTTGTTTAAGGATGTTGAGCAATACACCCATGTTTCCAAAAGTGAATTATTCAAATCCCAAAGAATTCCTCACAACACATGGCTATGATGCTCCCCTACTACTTCTGCTGATGATCAGAGATGCACATATTGTCAGCCACTAAGGGACATGCTCAACTGGTTAAGGTCAAACAACTGACAAGAAAATCTGTGGTATTGAGCAAAATATTTGCTGTAGCCCATCTTTTACACCAAGACAAAACAATGTACATGATAACACTTCCAATCAATTAAGACCAGAAGCCATGAGAGCCATTATTATTATTATTATTATTATTATTATCATTATCATTATTATTATTATTATTATTATTATTATTATTATTATTATTATTATTATTATTATTATTATTATTATTATTATCTTTTGTTGGTCAATGCAGAAGCTAGGGATAGATTAGTGGTTGGTGAAGACTGTACAAAGCCAAGTACAAAGATGTTGTCAGTTAGGTGAGGGTCATTGATAGCTGTGTATAAGAGAATTCCATCAAGGATAGGTTCTCAGTTCCCTCTCGTTTATCACTGTCATTCAGACCATAAGACTGGCTGCCCTTGAGAGCATCTACACTGATGATCTTGTTCTTATAGCTGAATCTCTACCTGAACTAGAAAGGAAATTTCAGGTGAGGAAGCAAAATCTGGAATCAAAGGGCCTAAGAATTAATTTAGCAAAAACCAAAGTAAGTTGGAAAACAAACAAATCACAAATTCCTTCAGAGAGTTGAAAAGGTATTAAAAGAAACTCCATATGGTGTACCGAGTGCAAACTATGCATGCATAAGTGGTATCACAGGAAGGTTAATAGAGAAAGTTAGGTTTATGTGATGAAGATGTTCAGGTATGATAAACACAAAGGATGTATAGAGAATAGACTTCCCCAAATGTCTGGGGGTATCCTTAGAAGTAGTAGATAACTTTTGTTACCTAGGTGATCAAGTTAGCAGTGGAGGAGGAAGCTCTGAAAGTGTAGTTGCTTGAACAAGAACAGGCTGAGCAAAGTTCAAAGAATTACTTCCTTTGTTGGTAGCAAAGGCTCTCTCCCTCGGAATGGAAGGTAGACTGAATGACACCTGTAACATACAGCTATGCTACAAGCCGGTCAAACATGGGCTGTAACTACAGAGAATGAGCAAAGGCTTGAAAGATTCTGAGTTCAGTTCCAAGTAGTGACCTGAACAATAATAATAATAATAATAATAATAATATTGAAAAATACCTTAGCAATGAGAACCCAGGATCGAAATTTCCCCAACACACATGATGAAGGCTGGAGGGTATATCAGCCGAAACGTGTTAACAACAAACAAGATGAGGACAAATATCCGTCAAATATAAATAATGTAAATAATGTCCATATCATTATTATCGCTATTATTAAGACAACGAGCTTGTAGAATCATTGGCATGCCAGGTGAAATGCTTGGAGGTATTTCTCCTGTCATTTTGTTCCTAGTTCAAATTCTGCCAAGGTCAACTTTGCCTTTCATCCTTTTGGAGTTGATAAATTAAGTACCAGTGAAACACTGGGGTTAATGCAATTGACCACCAGATTTCAGGTCTTGTGCCTAAAGCTGAAAGAATTATTATTATTATTAGTTTATTTTGTATATACAGGCACATATATGTATATATACAGAAGTATTCAGACATACTATCTCTTGCCTGTGTTCAACAAGCATTGGAGAAAGTTACAAGTGAGAAAGCATATAAAAGAAAGCTGCTTTGTGGCTAATTATATAACACTGCTATAAAAAAAAAACAAGACAAAAAAACAACAATAACAATGTCAGGCATAAACCAATAACCAATAAATTAGATCTTATTTATTGAATCTCAGCAAAAATGAAAGAGAAATATAAATATATCAGCACATAAAAGAAACAAAAAAAAACATAAGCAACCTTTCAAACAAATGGAAACTTTTGTTTCTTTTAGACATCAGAAACTAACCATAAACACAGACGTTCCACTGTCAAGTCACACAAAGGTAACTCCTGTTATACACACACACACACACACACACA
>NC_068983.1:107179500-107181296 GCF_001194135.2 Octopus bimaculoides | reverse complement strand
GGGTGGCACATAAAAGACACCATTTCGAGCGTGGCCGTTGCCAGTACCGCCTGACTGGCCTTCGTGCGGGTGACACGTAAAAGCACCCACTACACTCTCTGAGCGGTTGGCGTTAGGAAGGGCATCCAGCTGTAGAAACTCTGCCAAATTAGATTGGAGCCTGGTGTTGCCATCCAGTTTCACCAGTCCTCAGTCAAATCGTCCAACCCATGCTAGCATGGAAAGTGGACATTAAACGATGATGATGATGATGACATATATATATATGTATGTATGCGTGTGTCTGTGTTCATCTCCCCACCTTCACTTGACAACCAATGTTTGTGTTTGCATCCTCTTATCTTAGTGGTTTGGCAAAAGAGACTAATAAAATAAGTACTAGGCTTACAAAGAATAAGTGCTGGGGTCGATTTGTTTGACTAAATATGGTGCTCCAGCAAGGCCACAGTCAAATGACTGAAACAAATAAAAGAATAAAAGAATATATAAGTTATATCCTATCATCAAAAACACTCAACACTAGCTGCCACATCCTTTTTAGTAGCTTATTACTTTATATATATATATATATATATATATATAGTTTTATATATATTAGCTGGTGTACCTGGTGATTCCCAGGGGTAAACATGTTCTATTGAAACTCCTTATTACTCTGACATAAGAAAGCTATTTCATTATAACTGTCACAAAAGGTGTATTTTTCATCACAAAAAGTACAAAGCACTGTCAGCTGGAGTAGAGAAAGATTATTGGAGGTTGGTGAGAGAGGTTTTCGGAGGTTGGCAAGAAAGATTGTCGGAGGTTGGTGAGAGAGGTAGTCAAAGGTTGGCAAGAGGTAAAGACATTATTCTGCTTAGCAAAGGCATCTCGGAAATATATAACTACTGTCATTCACAGAATAACTATTGTTTTACCATGAGAAAAGCACTGTTGAACTGTTAAGTGAAATTTGGCAATTGAGGATCGAATCCATACTATGCCTGGATGAAGTCACTACAAATACGTTGTGGAATAAAAAAATCATCTACTATCATGGAAAAAGTGTAACTGTAAAAATTATCGGACTAATGGGCATTCAAAAAAGAATGTCTGTATAGAAATGTATGAATGAAGTCTTTAATGCATAAGATTCAAATTAAGGTAGTGCAGTTCAAAATTGAGCAATGAAATGCAGAATTAGGTCGGCTGATTGTGAGAATCAAATATTGATTGCGTCGCTAATATCTGCAGATGGTATGGGTTATTTCCCTTGGGTTGTTTAAATAAAATATTAGTAATACGTAGTAGATATAAGGGCCCTATTGGAAGGGCCCTATTATCGATTTTTTTCAACAATCTAAGTATGTCATGAGGTTTCCAGACATGAGTTCTGCTCACTTGTCAAATAAAGTATAAAGTATAAAAGCGATATTGTCGGCAAAAATTACAAACAGGACACACAAAAAATCAATATTCAAAGTAATTGAACATAAACAATGAAACAGGTTATTTTCCTTGAGTGTTTAAAAAAAAATATTGCACAGGTGCTATGGGTTATTTCCCTTAAGTGTTTAAAAAAATCAATTATATGAGGTAGATATAAAGGTCCCTTCCAGGGGCCACATTGTCAATTTTTTCAACAATCTAAGTATGTCACAAGTTTTCCAGACATGAGTTCTACTCACATGTTAAGTTTCATCAAAATCAATAAAATCATGTAGAAGGAATTAGCTAACAACACCACAAACAAACACACAACGATTTTCTGCATATGTAGTAGATATATATTACTTTATATATATATATATATATAT
>NC_068983.1:107174580-107179024 GCF_001194135.2 Octopus bimaculoides | reverse complement strand
GGCTGAGCACTCCACAGACACGTGTACCCTTAACGTAATTCTCGGGGATATTCAGCATAACACAGTGTGACAAGGCTGACCCTTTGAATTACAGTCACAACAGAAACAGGAAGTAAGAGCGAGAGAAAGTTGTGGTGAAAGAGTACAGCAGGGTTTGCCACTATCCCCTGCCGGAACCACGTGGAGCTTTGGGTGTTTTCGCTCAATAAACACTTACAACGCCCAGTCTGGTAATTGAAACCGCGATCCTATGACCGCGAGTCCGCTGTCCTTAAAAAAATGAAGCACTGTGGATGGATTGATTGACTAAATACTGCAAGGCTGTACACCAGAATGACCACAATCAAATAACTGTAACAAGACAAAGATTATCAAATTATACATCATATGAAAAGATGTTCATGGTCCATGATAACAATTCTGAGACAAACTTTTACATTGTATTTATTAACTACTAAAGAGCAAGAGGTAGCTAGTGTTGAGTGTTTTTGATTATAGGCTATAACTTAAAGTTTGATCTGAAGACGTGTGGGTTTTTTCTTGGAGAGCATTAGAGCATAAACAGGGATTTTTCTTTATTTCTTGATGGTCAATCTAGATTAGTGTTTCTTGAAGTAGGTCCCAAGAAACAATAGAATTCAATGAAAATATTCTGGGATTCTATCAAACAAAATGTTTGTTCATAAAATACAATAGAAATTTCAAAATAATATTTTTTATATACTCTTTTACTCTTTTACTTGTTTCAGTCGTTAGACTGTGGCCATGCTAGAGCACCGCCTTTAGTCGAGCAAATCGACCCCAGGACTTATTCTTTGGAAGCCTAGTACTTATTCTATCGGATCTTTTGCCAAACCGCTAAGTTACGGGGATGTAAACACACCACCATCGGTTGTCAAGCAATGGTGGGGGGACAAACACAGACACGCAAACACACACACACACACACACACACACACACACACACATATATATATATATATATATATATATATATATATATATATATATATATATATATATATATACATATATGCGATGGGCTTCTTTCAGTTTCCGTCTACCAAATCCACTCACAAGGCTTTGGTTGGCCCGAGGCTATAGTAGAAGACACTTGCCCAAGGTGCCACGCAATGGAACTGAACCCAGAACCATGTGGTTGGTAAGCAAGCTACTTACCACACAGCCACTCCTGCGCCTATATATACGAGTTAGTTCTTTCTCTGAAACAATTATTTTTCATATATCATCCTATGGGTCCTGTAAGTAAAGGGTAAAGACTTAAAGGAGACCTGTCTCCTAGACATATGTTACACATGCCCAATGATGTGTGATAACACATAAACTAGTTACCCCTGCCTAAAGGTTAGTTAGGCCCTAGAACCCCAAAGATAGGCTTGGAAGAGCAGGAGACCAACAGAGTAAACTGTAAACAGGCAAAAGTAACAGGAAATCACTGCAGACGTTTTCTAAATAAAGTCGTAAATTTTCTGGTTAGAATGTGGGGTCCATGATTGCTATTATCTATAGGCATACCACATGAAGAGAGAATATCTTATAAAATTAATGTGGTTGGGGATATCTATAAAATAAAGGTAAGCATTCAGTAACTTATAATCTAGATAAATAAGTACAAGCCACATTGTGGCTTGTGCAGTAGGTATGAAAGTGCAACAGATATAAAGGTGCAATACGTATGAAGATGCAACTCATATGCATATAAAACCGACTATCTAATTGGAAGCATATGGATAATAAAAGCTGTAAAATAAATATAAAGACAAAGATTATTGTAGATTCATTGCAGCATTTTTTATAGTATCAAGGTTGGGGACGAGACTACACACTTTCTGGGCATAACAGCAAGGTAACTTTCTCAAAGAAGTCTGAAGCAAACAGAATTAAATATCTTAGCTAGAACCTCAACAAAATTCCTGTTAATTCCTCACATTATTTAAGCTAGTAGATCGACAAGTTATCTAGCAAATTATTTACCCCTCAGTTTTGGTTTTTGGTTCATTAGTTTACAATATGTATCAACAAGAGAATCATATTATCTACATTCATTTATTATATAACACTTTATATTCAACCTGTTTAGTAGACAGTTTCGTAAGCATATCTATTGCATCCTCATACTTGTTAACCATGGTGTATAAATGTGACTCTTGATATATCTATATAGGTTCCATTTCAATAAATGAAACAAAACCATTTCTAAAAGATTTAAAGGTGTTACAAAGTTAATGTGTGCTTTCAACAGTATTTATTTAAAACTAGTATTGTGTATAAGAAATGTAAGTATATACAGACAGTCTTCAAGGAAAAGGGAAGTCATGCAAATGTTGCATGCTAAGAGGATATAGTTTTGGCTCAATAGATATCAGTGTAACACAGATTTCATTATCTCAGATATCTCTCTGGTGTTTCATATTAAGATAGCCATGATCAGGCCATAAATAATAGCCATTGATGTTTTGAGTTGCAAGACTGAAATGCAGGAATCAACTGCTAAGCAGAAACTAAACCTGATTTGTCCAAAAATTTTTCAGAAGAAACCCTGAAAATAGGTAATTTGCATCTATTGAAAACTATGAATAAGATAAATTATTTTAAAGAAAAGAAACTATAAAAGAAATAGAGGATATTAATTGTAAGAAAAGATTTAACAGTTAAAATTTATATTTCCTGTAAATTCAATTTAAGTTCTGTTTAAAAAAATGTATAGCTTACAATAAAAACCAATTTGAGTCTACATAGAAAACAAAATTAGATTCTTTCTGTGAAATAACCAGATGGGATAAGAAAGTGTAAGAATTCTTTCTTCTTATGCATATATTATAGCATTCATCTTTCCTACCCAACTTGAAAAGATTTCTTTTTTTCCATTTTTTATTATGTTGAATTTACCCAAATGAGTTCCCAGTTTTATAAGTGTATGTATACTGACATTACAGTGCTGCAGTTATAAATTACATCTCTGGAAGGTATGCTACATTAAATCCTGATATATATTCCATCATATTACTTCTTCTCTTTCAAGATATTGATTTTATTCTGTGCCAAGCTGACACCTCTGTCAGCATCAACAACTTGGTTTCTTTAGAATATTTTCTAGGTCATGGAGGTTACTTGTTATTAGTTGTCTGGAAATGACAGTGAAAATGAAGACTAACTGGCAAATGACTGATTTACTAGCATCATTAAGAAGACATGTTTGTCCTTTACTTTCTCATGAAGTAGAGATAGAAAATAAAGAGTGTTAGATTATAATAACAATTTTCTTATTAAAACCAAAGAAAATTACTTTTGTAAACATTTCAAAACCTTTTAAAATATATTACCAAAACTATTTAATCAGTTCACACCTATTCTTTTACTTTTAAAATATCCAAAACATTAAGAAAATAACTTCTTGCCAATCTAGTATTTTCAAAATGTGTATTTCAAAGGAATATGTTGTAAATTTATACAATTTTAATTTAGACTTTTCAAATACTATTTTAATTAAATCTGCTTTATTTTTAAAAGTTTAGAAAACAGTTAATTAAAAATAAAAATAAAATGTAGAAAAAAAAATATAAACTGTTCAATACAATGAGATAGAAAATGTCTATCCTCTCTTAAATCTAGAAGAAAGCCTCTGAAGAAAAATGTTGAAGTGATATAATAGTCTGATCATTTCAATAACTTCCTTCACCACCAACTGAAGCTGCTTGCATCTTGAATGGATATCACCACAACATGAATAGAAATTTTATTTCTCCCTGTTAAATAGATCAGCAGCTAAATTATCAAGATGTGAAGAGCAAAACTTTTTTTTAATTTGATTTTCATTGTAACTTCATTATGTATGTATACGTGTCTATGCATGCAAACACTCGCATGCATACATACACTCATATATATGCACATACATATATGTATATACATGTGTGTATTTTATTATGCACACATACACATGTACAACATACACTGGCATAGGAATAGTATACACACATACAAACACAAATACACCAGTACAAATTGCTCACTCTCCTACTAAGCTGAAACTTTTTTATATTGTCCAGAGAATACATACCATCAGAAAAGCTTATATTTCTATAACAAGCTTTTCAAGGTAATGCCATATGGTGCTTACCACTTTTCACACAATCGAAACCTATTAAACATGCGTGTGTGTACGTGTACATATATACATGTATGTGTGTATATATATATATATATATATATATATGTTAATTCTCTATATGAAGTATTAACAGTAACTGCACGATAAAGTGTAGTATATTGCCACTTAAGTGTGGCTGACCCCTAGGGGTGGATGTTACTGTTGCTTTTAGCCCCAGGAGGACATCTCCTCCAGCTGGCTTATCGACACACGACTGTGTCCTGTTTGCCAAGGGAGTTATCCCTCTCACCTCGACCAGCAGCACGAACGTTC
>NC_068983.1:107168393-107173555 GCF_001194135.2 Octopus bimaculoides | reverse complement strand
TTATATTACATACAAAAATAAGAGGGATGACCAGCAAAAGTGGACTCCTATATGCTAGAAATAGATGCCGAATCCTCTAACCACGAAAAATATGTTCTCAGTAAAAATTTAGCGACACAAAAGACTGTAAAAGGGCAAAACAAATGAAAAAATACTAAATAAAAAAAAACGATTAACTTACGTACCATGGTTTCACCTGTTAAAATTTACATAAGTAAATATCTGCAGGATCATCAGCGCAGTCTGTCGATTTATAAAATATAATTTCCAGAACTAGGCACAAGACGTCCAACCCGAAAGGGAGCACGTGTAGAGTTCTACAAATTACATTCAGTGTATCCTTTCAAATGTCTTCAATCTGGCACGCTAAGTCCGAAAATAACTCTGTTTTGGCATGGTTTCTACAGCTGGATGGCCTTCCTAATGCCAACCAATCTGCAGAATGTACTGGGTGCCTTTTATGTGTCACCAGTACAGGTTCCTTTACCCTGCTGTGCCTTTTACATGTCACTGTCATGGGTGCCTTTTATACATTCTTCAAATTATTGAAAATTGACCTGTGAAGATGAAAAGGTAAAGTTATTTTTGTGAAAAGGCTTTTCCCAATATCCATATCAGCATTTCTAAATTCTTCAAATATTTTTACTTTTATTTCAAGTTCAAAATTAATAGCAGAAAAACAAAATACTAGGGAAAGGAGAGCTGTAGTCAAATAACTTTCACATTAACCATTTAGCATTTAAACTGGCCATATCTGGCCAAAATATTTTCCATGTTTCATACTCAAATTGGCCAGGTCTCTCAGATCAACCCTACAATATCATTCTAAAAATTAACAGTTACTTCATCAAAATCTCAAAGCTACAAGATGATGTATGATTAATTCAAACAATATGAATTAATAAACATTGTTTTTTACAGAAAAATGTGAATTCTAAAGGACTAAGGGAGCAGTGATCATTCCTCTCCTTACCCAAGAGACCAAGCAATGTATATCTCCATCAAATAGTTTCGTGCAGTTAATTTTAGGCCAGTTTTTCCTATTCTTTGACAGAGAATGTCTCTGAAGATATAGCTTGACTCACTATTCCTTATTCTATTGATATATTTCCATCCTGTCACAGAATCAACTAATACAATGTGAAAAACATGCAACTTCTAAAAATACATGATATTTTAACAGCCATGAGTGATGAGGTCATAAAAAGACACATAATTTGGTTAGTCGTCAAAGAGCTTTCTTCTCCATAACCTCAATGGACTAGCCCTGAGAAAAATACTCTTAGGAGCAGAGTCTGTAATGCACTCAATTTAAAAATGCAAGATTCATAATGAAAACAAAACCAATAGAATAAGTTTGGCTGCCAAGACAAGATTGTTGAAAATTCTGTGAGACCTACATATCATAACCAGGAAAAAACAATAAACTAAAAAGGGCATTTCTATGTGATTACCTAACCTGCAAAAAATAGCTACCAAACCTCCTATAAGTTATTCCTTACCATATTCAAAGAAAATATAGGACACACTATCCTTCAGCTTTTATCTTTTACTTGTTTCAGTCATCAGTCTACAGCCATGCTGGGGCATTACCTTGAAGAATTTTAGTCAAATAAATTGACCCCAGTTCTTATGTTTTTTAACCCTAATACTTATTTTATCAGTCTTTTTTGCTAAACTGGTAAGTTATCGAGATGTTACACACCAGTACCAGCTGTCAAGCAGTGATGAAGGACAAACACACACACACACACATACATATACAACAGACTTCTTTCAGTTATTGTCTACCAAATCCACTCACAAAGCTTTGGTCAGCCCAAAGCTATAGGAGAAGATATTTACCCAAGTGCCACACAGTGGGACCAGAACTATGTGATTGGGAAGCAAACTTCTTACCACACAGCCATAACTGTGCCTTTTCTTATCACAGAGCTATTCCTGCACCTAGATCAACTGTTTGAATAAAAGACAGGATTTTCATAGCCGGAAGACCTTAGATCATAAGTTTGCTTCAGTATTACAATTCTGACCTAAAAAATAACAATAATGACAACAAAAGATAATCAGACCAACAAAGGCGATTTTAGGCAGACTGACAGTCTATTAAACATAGTAGTAAAATCTCACTTAAATCACACTCTACCATCTTAAATAAAGGAGAATGCATTGGATTATGTCTTTTATCTTAGATCTACTGGATCAGAGATAATCTAGGGTTACATATATAAAATATATGCACCATGTTACAAGCGACAAGCAGTCACTCGAAGAGTGAATGCTTAATCATAACCACTACCACCAAAGATAACAATATCAAGTAGAGCTCATCATCGTTATGGTCAGTTTTAATGTCCACTTTTCTGTCTTACATGAGTCATATAAAATTTGGAATTTGTTGAGGCGGATTTTCAACAGACAGATGCCTTTCATGTTGCAACATCATATGTTTCTAAGTAAAGTAATATCTCCCCATAGAAGATTGGTAATGAAGAACATCATGTGTATGAAAGTAAAGTGATACACATTTACAATCATCACATATATACACAAACAAACTCACATATACTCATATGCATACAGATATATATATGATATATGATATATGCATATGTATGTGAAACAAGTTTCTTTCAGTTTCCATCTACTAAATCCTCTCACACAACTCTGGTCAGCCTAGTGGAATAGTGGAAGACATTTGCTCAAGGTGCCACACAATGGGACTGAACCTGAGGCCACATGGGTGGGAAGCAAGCTTCTTAATTACACACCGATGCCAGTATCTCAGTGTGTTAAAAACAGTAGTGAAATCTCCTTCAAATCAACTATACTCTCTTTAAATAAAAAAACACATTGAATAATTTAGGCAGAGATGCACTATCAGGATAAAAGATGGAATCATCATGGCTGGAATACTTTTGACCATAAATCTCAATCAGAACTGACCTTAGGGTGGCAAGCTGGCAGAATCATTAGCACACCAGGCAAAATGCTTAGCAACATTTTGTCCATCTTTATAGTCCAATTTCAAGTTTCACCAAAGTTGACTTAGCCTTTCATCCTTTCAGGATCACTAAAATGAGTATCAGTGGAGCACTGGCGTTAATGTAATTGACTAACCCCTTACACTGGAATTACTGGCCAATTGCACCATGAAACCAATCCATGTTGCAAAAAGTGGCTGAGAGGTTGGGGACTGCTGTTTTATACATTTCGTCCCTCTGGAATAAAGAAAATAAGCCTTATTGAAGTGCTAAGTTATAAATCTGTTTGCTGGATGGTGACAGCCAGTTAGCCTGCTATCTTCTTATCCAAATTTATGAAGTGCCCTCAAAATACTAGGTAGTTTTAACCCTTTAGCATTTAATCTGGCTATATCAGGCCCCAGATATTCTACCTGATTTATGTTAAAACTTACCAGATCCAACCTCTCACACATACCCTACAACATCACTCTAAAAATATACAAACACACCACTGAAATCTTGAAGCTACAAGATAATGTGTGATTAATTGAAAACTATGTGAATAAATAAACATTATACCTGACAGATTAATCTAAATGCTAAAGGGTTAAACCTAATAAAAGAAACCATTATTAAGAGCATAGTGATTGAGATAGTAGTTGTGGTTCAAAATCAGTGGCTGATATACGGTGCTCAATTCAGAGCTTTACTGTTTTCAGTTCAGTTAGGACTTTGGTCAACTTTACACTTTTTCCTTGTAGAATTATTCTTGCAAAGATTCAATTCACAAAATAAAAGCTTTATCTCTTAAAAATTTAGCTAAAAGAGGTAAAAAAAAGAGGTAGCAGTGGTAGCGGTGAGGCTGGATAATTATTGCAATAGTAATGATGAGGATAGATAATAATTATTGTAGTCAAGGTGAGAATCAGAAGTTGTTGCTGCAAGTGAGCAGCAGCAACAGCAGCAGTAGTAGTAGTAGTTGTAGACAAATATGATGTTTCTCTTGGTCATTGCCATTACATTAGAACATGTATGTGATATTTGGAGGTAAGATAAACTAAAAAGGATCAAACAAACAAATGCATAAATAAATAAATGAAAACAGCTTGAAATAAAAAATGTAACTTACCCTATATTTTTATTTGAATTTTGAATTTTTTAAAATTATTTTCTTTATTTGCCAAATATATTATTCTTGATGTCAGATTTTTTTATTTATATTTTTATGCTTCTCTTGAAATGACTCAGACGAGCATTTTTGTCAGATCCCATATAAAATAAAGCACAATAAATGTCTAAATGCACAGCTAGCTAGTTTATTTGTATAGCTTTGCTATAAGGATTCACCAAGAATGGGTGAATATGAAGCTTAGAATACTCAAAATAATAAATAATGAAAACCCTCACCAATAATCATCCAGTTAATTTATCACTAGATTTGACATTGCTTATACACGTCAGCTTTTAATGAATTATTTGTATTTTGACAGTCACAAAATTTATAGATTATTGGCTTTGTTACTTATATATAAATTGTGCAAGGTCTGGCCTGGCCTGGCTTGGCTTGGCTTCACCTGGCCTTGTCTAGCTTGGCTTGGAGAGCTTTTGCAACCTCAGATAAGTTAAGATAATATCCTTTACCTTTTATATTTTATTTTCTACTTGTTTCAGTCATTAGACTGTGGCCATGCTGGGGCACCACCTTGAAGAATTTCTTTTAGTCAAATGAATTAATACCAATACTTTACTTTTTTTTAAGCCTGGTACTTATTCTGTCAGTTTCGTTTGTGAAACTGCTAAGTTACAGGGATGTAAACAGACCAACACTGGTTGTTTAGTAGAGGTCAGGGATAAACAAGGGCACAAAGACACACACACGAAATCCGATCCCTTGATGTGAAGACCCGAAAAATACTAACGAGCACGAACAACTTTCACATCAATAGCGATGTAGACCGCCTATACCTAAAACGAAATAAAGGAGGGAGGGGCCTAACATCAATTCAGACTGCCTTTGAATGCCGTGTCATATCTCTCTGACATCATCTCATAACCACCAAGTGTCGAAGTGCACCCCTTGATGAAGTCTGCAGACATGAGGTAAATACCATCATGAGATTGGGAAGGCAACTACTTGACAAACATTCCCTATTCGATAACCCTGAACTCTTACCCAAAGAAATTGCAAGACTCTAC
>NC_068983.1:107166623-107167186 GCF_001194135.2 Octopus bimaculoides | reverse complement strand
GTTTAACATGGTGAATGCTGCCATAATGCTTGCCTTCAGTTCAACTTTGGTCACTCACTCAACTGCACCGCACACAATAATCAAGGAGTTGCAGTCTGGGGAGTTAGGTGGTGATGTGGCCGTAGAAATTGTCTGACAGCAATGAATGGGTTCTCCTGCTTGTGTGCCATGGTGCAGAGTCCTGTTGCCAGTAGGCCTCCATGCTGAATCTGAGGCCATGTCGGAAGTTAAATGGAGGCATAACGTCGCCAACACTAGTGATCACTCCAAACGCCATGATGTTGACTGGATGTTTGATTTTTATCACTCTTGGTACATGTCCTTAGATTGATTCCCAAACACTCTGAAATGTTTGCATCAGAACTTCCAGCTTGAATGCCAAGCAGTACAGCGTATATTTTTCAAATTTCTGCCAGAGTGAATTGCATCATGGTGCTGTTTTTCTCACAGACAGTGCCCAACTGATTCTACTATACTGTATAGGTGACAAAATCAAAAACAACCCATGCACATGCACAAAATTGAAAATATAAAATGGTGACAATTTACCTATTACACACATA
>NC_068983.1:107160483-107166304 GCF_001194135.2 Octopus bimaculoides | reverse complement strand
ACACACACACACACACACACACACACACACACACATATATATATATGTATGTATGTATGTATGTATGTATGTTGCCTCATCTTCGAAACGCCTAGTTTAGAATAGAGGCAGCTGATGAAGGAAAAGTTTCATAAGTGCCTCGTCTGTTTTCCTATGTGTTCATTCCATTGTCCGTAAAAAAAGTCCGTTTTTTTACTTTGTTTATGTTCCCGTTCCTTTTTTGACGTCCTGTACCTGGATATGCATCTATATATACATGTAGATGTAGGTATGTACATATATGTATGTATACATACATATGCTCATATATCATTTGTATTACATATATATACTGTAGGCTTCTTTCAGGTTCTGTCTACCAAATCCACTCAGAAAGCTTTGGTCAGCTTCAGGCTATAGTAGAAAACACTCATCCAGGATACCACACAGTGGAACTGCACCTGGAACCATGTGGTTGGGAAACAAGCTTCTTACCACACAGCCTTGGCTTTGCCTGGTCGAAATCACTAAAAAAAAAAAAAATTCTTCAATGTCTCTCTTGAGATGATGAGATTTGTGATGTATCGATGTCACAGCATACAAGGAAGTATTTTGATTTTTGGGCAAACTTTGTGATATATAGAAGTCAAACTATATGAAGTGCGATCTTTCTGTTGAAGGGAACCATTTAACAGTTCTCACTATCAGCCAATGTGATCGAAATGTTAATAAGGAAGAATATGAAGAGAATGGAAATGATATGCAACTGTGTTGCTCATACTAAAGATATTAAGTGAGGTTGGTGATGATAATAGTAATAATGAAGATGGTTGTGGGGGATTGTGGTGGTGGTTGTGGTCATAGTTATGGTCATGATCATGGTGGTGGTAGGGTCAGTGGTAGTAGTGGTGAGGGAGGTGGGATAACAGTGGCAGTGGTGTTAGTGATAGCGGTAGTGGTGGTGGTGATGATGTTAGGGATTATGGTGTTAGGGATAATGGTGATGCAAATGCTATCAGTAGGGAGCAGTGGTGGTGGTGATGGTGGTGGTAGTGACGGTGATAACGATGATTACGATAACAATGACAATGATGTTTACAATGATGACGATGGTGGTGGTAGTGGTGGTGAAGATGATGCTCACGATCAAGACGATGATGACGACGATGATCATGACGACGATGATGACAATGATAATGTGGTGGTGGTGGTGGTGATGGTGGTGGTGGTGGTGGTAGTGGTGGTGGTAACGATGATGGCGGGGGTGGTAGTGCTGACAACGATGATGACAATGATGGTAATGAGGAAAATGATGGCGATAACGACGATGACAGTCATGGGGGCAGGGTGGTGGTGGCAGTGGCGACGGCGACAACAATAATGAAAATGATGATAAATATAGAATTACTAACATAGCTTCAAGTGAATAAAGTCCCTTTTAGAACCATTTCACAATATTGATTTCTTATGCAAACCAACATTGCTGTAAATCTATAGAGGAGACTTTTCAATGTTTATGCATTTCTCAAGAGATTTAGCAATGTAAGTAAAGTGGTATAACTACAACTAGGAATTTAAACTTGGTTGAACACTCAGTTTATTGTGAACTTACCTCTTCAATACTCACCGTTTTCTAGTTCATAATATTATTTTCTCATGTGGGTACAAAACCACAAATGGCTACATGATAGCAAAATCAGTTACTATCATAATTTTGTATGCTTTGATGTGATGCATGATACAGTTCATCTCAGTCTGTTTAACTCAAGGATTCCCAAAGTAAGTATTATAACTTAACCCAAAGAAGCATTTGAATAATGAAATATACTTTATAGGAGTATGTTGACTGAGTTTATCTTAGTCAGTGAATGGTACATATTTAATCAGTATCTATAGGATTTGAACTCAGAATACCAAATGATATAGGTAAAACCAAACAAGGTACTTCCCAGCATGCACTCTGTCATCCTTTTGCAATTCACAAGATGATTTCTCTTATAGATACGCAGTACAACATCATAAATCTAGAGGAGAATAATATTGTTGAGGCAATCCTATTATATAAATGGTACTTATTGTACAGACCCTTGAGGAATTATAGAAAAAATTCCCTCGGGTGAGGATTGAACTCACAATTTGGTGGGTCATAACTTAATACTGTAAGGCATTATGTATAATGCACTAACATTTCAGTACCTCCAATTCTCTCAGCATATTGGTTATGCATCTATAGTACACAATATTTAAAAAAATTTTTAATATAATTCCTAACAATATTTAATATCATAAGATTTTTTCATAAATTTTAACAACAAAATCATATATGGAACCCCAATAGTCATATGGAATCTGGTTGAGAACAACTGGTCTAATACTATACTAAATGGGGTTTCTTAACCTGCTAGAAATAGTAACCAAATCTCTTAGAGATTACACATTGCTGTCTTTAAAAAAAGAAAGGAGGCATTGCACAATGTAATGCTAAGATATATCATGTGAAAGAAAAAGATAGGATGGTCATGGTGGGAGGAAACAGTCACCATAAGTCAACTTGATCAGGCTGAGCTTGGGCTACACAGTGATATCAACAACTTCCATCAATGGTCCAACAATATTTTCCTTTCCAATCTCAATGTTTTTTTCCCCACTAATTGTACTGTTGAGGTTAAGGAATCAGAGTACGACTTTCTAAATTTGTATTTTGTCATTTGATATCAAGATCTGTTTTAGTCATAATGCTATAATCTGTTGACAGAATTAATTGATTCAGACAGTTTAGGTTCTTCAGTTTAATGATTTCTGAGGGGGATATTATATCCTGTATTAAAAGGTATTTAGGGGTTGCCTAGATATGATTTACACTTGGAGTATTTCCGTAAGGAACAAAAGTTAGTAAGGAACAGTTAATTGCAAGAGCACAGATTTGCTAAGTAGATAGCAGTTTACACTTGAAAAAGATAAATTTTGATTAGGATACTTTCAAATCAACAATAGACACAAGAGTGGCTGTGTGGTGTGAAGTTTGCATCCCAACCACATGGTTCTGAGTTCAGTCTCACTGCATGTCATCTTAGTTAAGTGCCTTCTACTATAGCCTCACACCAAGTAAAGCCTTGTTAGTGGATTTGGTAAACAGAAACCAAAAGGAGCTTATTGTGTGTGTGTGTGTGTGTGTGTGTGTGTGTGTGTGTGTGTGTGCGCGCGCGTGTGTGTGCGCGCGCGCGTGTGTGTGTGTGTGTCATTGTGTCTGCGTTTGTCCTCCACCACCATTTGATAACCAGTGTTAATGCGTTTATGTCTCCATAACACTTAGCAGTTCACCAACAGAGACTGATAGAAGTACGAGACTTTAAAAAAAATAATAATAATTACTGGGGTCAATCCATTCAACTAAAATTCTTCAAAGCAGTGCCCCAGCATAGCCACAGCCTAATTACTGAAACAAATTAAAGATAAAAGAAAGCTGGATGCTTTATTAGATTTCATCAAGCTGATGGCTTTGTCACAGATACAGACTGATAATGGAAGTGAACTGGCCTACACTGAGTGCATCACATCTCTTAGACTGAGAATTAATCCTTATGGGAATAGCAGAAGATGTCAGAGATAAGGAGTGAAAGAGGATGTTGTGTTGTGCAGTTTGATAGATCTGCAAAAAAAGGAGTGTAGGACCAATTTTTCTAAATAATGCTGTGGAGTAGAGGGCACAGGAGATGAGTTGCAGAAACCATAGAAAAGATGAACAGAAAGAGTTTAAGTCGCTGGTTTAGATGAAAACAGTTATCATACACATTTTCAGTTGGTTAGTTTATAAAGTGTTTTCTAGGCTGTGAAAACATTTTCTTTTAAAAAAATTGATAAGTAGATATCCAAATATTCAAAATAATCAAAAATATATCATCTATGTTATCTTTAAGGGAGAAAAAATCGATTAAAAAAACATTAAAAATATATTTTAAAAATATTAAAAACAATTGAAATTTGATAAATATCAAAATGAAATTTAGTCACAATGTCAAATATTGCTATATGAGACAACCATTTTAATAAATAAATAGTTGCTGGAGGGAAAGGAATTAAATTTAGATGGATTTCTTTGTCAAATAAATTCCAAACTTAATATTGTTGCATTATTAAAATATAAGATAGACTAATGGAGATGGCTTAGGCAGTACAGAGCAGGACTTGCTACATTACTGCTGTACTTGAGAAAACCTATTATATATACAGTGGTAGCCATCTGCATTTTATTTGTTTGGGTTCTTTTATCGGGGGGTTACATTAACCACCACCTTATATTTCTAGGAGAGAGATAGAGTTGGTTAAATCAACCCCAGTGTATGTCAGTAAATAAAATGAGCCAATGAGAGACTGTTGCATGGTTACTTGACCTGCTAAAAACACCAACTAGATCTCCCTTAAATCATACTTTATTGTCTTAAAAGTGGTAGGTCAGATTTGACAATATAGTTCTAAATATGCAAAAATATAGAAATTGTCACAGATGGTCTGTTTAATTAAAACTGACCCAGGTCAAAACAACAACAGCAGAAAATGAAAAAAAAAAAACCAAAATAAAAAGAAACAGAGTGCAAAGAAACAAGGAGGGCTTGTCATTGGTAAAAATCATCTCACAAATATTGAAAATTTGTATGCTCTCATGGAGAAACACAAAATCCAATATTTCAGACGAAGCCCTTTTTCATTGAGAAAGCAATAATGAGAAAAAAACCCAGCCTTGTCAAAATGATTGCATCTTCACTATAGTATATAGACTTATTTATGTTCCAGTATACTCTTTGGTGAAGGCACATGGCTCAGTGGTTAGAGTGTCGGGCTTGCAATTATGAGGTAGTGAGTTTGATTCCTGGACCAAGCTGTGTGTTGTGTCCTTCACCAAGATACTTTATTTCATGCTGTTCCAGTTCACTCAGCTGTAGAAATGAGTTGCAACATCACTGGTGCCAAGCTGTATCAGCCTTTGCCTTTCCTTTCAATAACATCAGTGGTGTGGAGAGGTGTGGCTGGTATGCATGGGCAACTGCTTGTTTTTCATAAACAACCTTGTCCAGATTTGTGCCTTGTGGGGAGAACTTTCTCGGTGCAATTACCCTTTTCTATCCGTTTCCTTGCTTTACTTGAGAGCTTGTATTGATGCAAGATAACCCTGAATCCTGGAATTGCATCATGAAGATATATTTGCTATAATGCCTTTTGATTAATTCAGTCGTTCTCAACCATTTTTTCCCTATGAATTCCTTTGATTCCTATTTTACTCAACTGAAGGGCATCCAGCCATAGAAACTCTGCCAAATCAGATTGGAGCCTGGTGTAGCCATCTGGTTTCACCAGTCCTCAGACAAATCGTCCAACCCATGCTAGCATGAAAAACGGATGTCAAACGACGATGATGATGATGATGATGGTCACCGCCGTGTTTAAAAAATCTCATTATATTAAATATTATTATAGGCGCAGGAGTGACTGTGTGGTAAGTAGCTTGCTTACCAACCACATGGTTCCAGGTTCAGTCCCACTGTGTAGCACCTTGGGCAAGTGTCTTCTACTATAGCCTCGGGCCGACCAAAGCCTTGTGAGTGGATTTAGAAGATGAAAACTGAAAAAAACCTGTCGTGTATATGTATCATCATCATCATCATCATTGTTTAACGTCTGCTTTCCATGCTAGCATGGGTTGGACGATTTGACTGAGGACTGGTGAAACCGGATGGCAACACCAGGCTCCAATCTAATTTGGCAGAGTTTCTACAGCTGGATGCCCTTCCTAACGCCAACCACTCAGAGAGTGTAGTGGGTGTTATATATATATATATATATATAT
>NC_068983.1:107159499-107160351 GCF_001194135.2 Octopus bimaculoides | reverse complement strand
TGTGTGTGTGTGTGTGTGTATCTGTGTTTGTCCCCCGAACATCGCTTGACAACTGATGCTGGTGTGTTTACGTCACTGTAACTTAGCAGTTCGGCATAAGAGACCGATAGAATAAGTACTAGGCTTACAAAGAATAAGTCCTGGGGTCGAATTGCTTGACTAAAGGCAGTGCTCCAGCATGGCTGCAGTCAAATGACTGAAACAAGTAAAAAAAAAATTATATTTAAAAAACTTTTTTAAATATTGTGAATTGTTGATGCATAACCAATTTATTATTCATAAGCTTTAACAACTCCAAGTTTCATAGGGAACCCCAATGGTCATATGGAAACCGGATGAGAACCACTAATCTAAAGCTATACAAAACGAGGTTTCTTAACCTGCTAGAAATAGTGACCAAATCTCTTAGAGATTACACATTGTTATCTTTAAAAAAAAGGAAGGAGGCATTGCACAATGTAGTGCTAAGATATATTATGTGAGAGAAAAAGATAGGATGGTCATGGTGGGAGGAAACAGTCACCATAAGTCAACTTGATCAGGCTGAGCTTGGGCTACACAGTGATATCAACAACTTCCACCAATGGTCCAACAATTTTTTTCCTTTCCAATCTCAATATTTTTTTTTTTCATTAATCTGTTAGGTAAATAAGACAAAAAGTAGAAAATTCTATTCTAAAGTGTCACACACAAGGCCTGAAACTGGAACCATACTGAGAAGTTAACTTCTTTCCACACAGCCATGCCTGCACCTACAGCCCCAACTGTGCCTATATATATGTATGTGTGTGTGTGCGTGCATGTGTGTGTGCATGTGTGTGTGTGCGTGTGTGTGTGCATGTGTGTGTGTGT
>NC_068983.1:107155084-107159287 GCF_001194135.2 Octopus bimaculoides | reverse complement strand
ATATATATACACACACACATACACACACACACACGCACACACACACACATATATGTATTTATATACAAACATATATATAATATACATATATATATGTATATGTATGTATATAAAATTATAATTAAGGGTATCTAAGAGATACTATGCTAGAAATAGCAGCCAAAACTTGACTCTAAAGCCACATTAAATGTTCATACAGCACCAGGAGAGAAGACAAAGAGACAAAATAAACTAGCAAAAACATTACTGGATAATTTCAGATCCCGGATTTCTGGCTCTGCATAAGAAATGCTTTGCTTTCATCAGTAGAATATATGCAGATAGCACATAAATACAAATATATATATATATATATATATATATATACGTACAACATACGAATACTTACATATATGAGCGTATACATACATATATATGCACGTATGCACACGACCAGTTTAAATGTATGTATATAGGTGTGTATGTATGTCATTGTTCAGTTTCATTTCAAGATTTCTTGCCAATAGAGAAAGATCCGGTTTCTAACCTAGATCCAAGGCTTATTCATTGGGATTTCAACATGAACAATAAGGTATTTTTGTTTATTTGTATGTATGTTGGCACTCCGTCGCTTACGACGTCGAGGGTTCCAGTTGATCCAATCAACAGATCAGCCTGCTCGTGAAATTAACGTGCAAGGGGCTGAGCATTCCACAGACACGTGTACCCTTAATGTAATTCTCGGGGATATTCAGCGTGACATAGTGTGACAAAGTTGACCCTTTGAATTACAGGCACTACAGAAACAGGAAGTAAGAGTGAGAGAAAGTTTTGGTGAAAGAGTACAGCAGGGTTCGCCACCATCCCCTACCGGAACCTTGTGGAGCTTTAGGTGTTTTCGCTCAATAAACACTCACAACGCCCGGTCTGGGAATCAAAACCGCGACCCTATGACCGCGAGTCCGCTGCCCTAACCACTGGGCCATTGCGCCTCCTGTTTGTATGTATGTATATATGTATGCACACACACATGCACACACACACAAACATGACAGATTTCTCTCAATTTTATCTACAAAATCTAATCACAAGGCATTGGTTAACCTGGAGTTATAGTAGAGGACACTTGTCCAAGGTGCCATGCTGTAGGACTGAACCTGTAAAATGTGGCTGAGAAGCAAACTTCTTAACCACACAGCCATGCCTGCAACTATTAAATAATAATTTCAAATTTTGCTACAAGGCCAGCCAGCTCAGGCCAAGGGATAAGTCAATTACATTGACTCCAGTATTCAACTGGTACATGTTTTATCAATCCTGGAGTGATGAAAGGCAAAGTTGACCTCGGTAGAATATGAACTCAGAACATAAAGACAGACAAAATGCCAAGAAGTATTTTGCTCATCACATTAACAATTTTGTCAGCTCACCACTTAACTGCACCAATTAAATATTAATAAAAGGAAACAAAAGTGAGGAAGAAATTACATACAATAACAAATATACAAAGACAAAAATATTATTATGAAATAAAAATAAAAAATTGGAAACACCTTTTAAAGGATAAAAAAACTTCTGCAGAAGCCCCACCACTGAAATTTGTTTAATCAAATATTATTGTTACAACTATAGTCTAACTACAAAACAGTTGTAGCAGTTAGCAGATTTATTCTCTCTCTCTCTCTCTCTCTCTCATGCTAGATGCCACCTTTTTTATTATTATATACTATCTTTAGTAGCTACCTGATTTTGGTGTCTAGCAGACACAAACACACATAGTACAACTGTATATACAATTGATTTTTACAATATAAGCAGAATATATGTGTAAATATTTAAAATGTAAGATTGTTGTTGTTTAGTTTCAGATTAACCTTGATCAAACAGAATTATGGTAAAAAACGTTCCAGTTATGACAATCCTGCAATTTTAGAGATATTAACCCTTTAGTGTTAAGATTATTCTATAATATGTAATACCTATTTATTCACATTGTTTTGAATTAGTCAAGTATTATCTTGAAGCTTTGAGATTTCAATGATGTGATTGTTTAGTTTTAGAATGACATTGTAGGGTAGGTGCGAGAAGCTAGATCTGGCCAGTTTGAACATAAAATGGGTAACATATTTGGGTTGGATATGGTCAGATTGAATGCTAAAGGGTCAAGTCTATTTAATATATGTTTTCATTGTTTATGTGCGTAAGGTGTGATTTGAAGATATTTGGCTACAATTTGTAGCAGGTCAGGTGACCACAAAGATTCTCCCACACTAGCTCCGACTAGGATCAGAGCTGTTTAAAGGCATGGGCACACTGAGCAGTTACCCAGGGTCCCTCACAGGTGTTGGAGGTCAATTCTGATCTATGTACTTTGCAGCTTGCTGTTAATAAAAAAAATACTAAAGGGTTCTGTTGTGTCGACGCCCCCAAGCGAAGAAGTAGGCTCAACCACGACATATAAACAGAGGTAGTCTGACCGTGGTAGCAGTTGACTGACAGTTGACTGACTGTTGAGCAGCCGTCATGTAGCGGTTGAGCAGAGATCATCCGAAGGTGCTAGATAGCAGTAGCTTGAGACATAAGAGGTTCAGTGTATTGATTTGCCCGAGGGGCCTAGAAAGCTGCTATGACAGTCTTGACTGGGATTTGAGGTTTATTATCTGATATGTTGCAAGATTAACCTTCTAAGAAACATTTTTGCTTTGGTCTTGAAGTAAGTAGCATCCTCCTCTTTGCTTTGTACCAACGTTATCGATAATACATAGCATGAGTAGGGTAGCAAGCTGGCAGAATCATTAGCACACTGGGCAAAATGCTTAGCAATATTTTGTCTGTCTTTACATTCTGAATTCAAATTCTGTCAAGGTCGACTTTACCTTTCATCTTTTCAGGATTGATAAAATAAGTAAGAGTTATGCAATGGGGTTAATGTCATCAACTTACCACCTACCCTGGAATTGCTGGCTTTGTGCCAAAATTTGAAATACATATAATGCATGAGTATATAGTAGAGACAATACCAAATTTTGGCATAAGCTCAACAAGTGAAAGCTTAGGGCCTTAACCAAGTCTAAATCCAACAGTAAGTTAAGGTGCAGCATTTCTTTCTATTAACTTGTGGAAAAAGACAGAGCAATATTCATAAGCTTTGCAGGCTCTCCTAGACGGATGATATTGATGTGGTTGATATTCAGTTTGAACATCTGTAGGTTGATATCAGAAAAAAAAATTATATAATTAGAGGAGTAGATTTTCCAACTGAAGCTCTGAAGAAGAACAGGTGGACAGAGTATTTAGCAGATGTGCTGAGGTATAAGTACAAAGTAGTGATGACAAGAGAAAGAGATAAGAGTCAAGGCTGTCTTAACATTATTATAACTTCCCACTTCACCTCTCAACTAAGCAATGCACAAAGGCCACTACAAGCACATTATCACCATCATCCTTTAACATCCGGTTTTCCATGCTGGCAAGCTGCAGATCTGTACTAGGCTTCAGTCTGATTTGGCTTGGTTTCTACAGCTGGATGCCCTTCCTAGTACCAACCATTTTACAGAGTGCGCTGGGTGCTTCCTTTAACATGGACCATCATAGGTGCTTTTGATATGGACCAGCATGGATGTTTTTTACGCAGACTGGCACAATTACAATATAAATAGACTAGCAATAGGCTCCTTGGTCTGTAAATCGCTTGAGTAACTGCCTAGTGCACACATGCTTCAAAATGGCATGGAGGTGAGTGCATCAGAGGTGCATTGTGGGGCTCTTGGTACAAAACATGATAATTCAGAGGAACAGAGGAATGCTACAAGAGACAAAGAAAAGAAACAATGTGTCTATTGCAGTGTATTGGTGGCTAAATCTTTGCCAATGATGTTCTTTTGGATGCAATCTGGAATGTTTGTATGTGCAGCAACAAGCATTGTCCTAGTTATGGGAGCAGTGCAGCAATGTGGGTGAAGAAGTTTGCACATGACCCTTGTAGAGAAGTAGCAACTGATTAGATATACACTCAATAACGAACATTAAAAATGCATTAAGAATATGTATAGAATTATGTCTATATTTATATGTATATATCAATGCATACACATATGTATAAATGATTATTAGTATATATATATATATATATATATATATATATGAAAGTATGTATCAAATTATGCAGGAATATGAAAAGATATATAATACATACATACATATAAATATATATATATATATATA
>NC_068983.1:107147332-107152507 GCF_001194135.2 Octopus bimaculoides | reverse complement strand
TATATATATATATATATATATATATATATATATATATATATATATATCTGTGTGTGTGTATATATATATATATTTGTGTGTGTGTATTTCTCTATACTAATATCTTATAAATAATAACTATTCATCAAACTCATGCCAGCATAGAAAAAAAAATAAAGAGGACATAAAATGAAAGATTGGATGAATGAACATCAGTAAACCTCAATGAGATGAAACAGAATCCCACAACCGTTGTATTTAGGCATATAAGTGTAAATGTGGATGCATGCGTATGTGCATGTGTATATGTGTGTGCATTTGAAAATGTATTTGTGAGCATGTGTCTATCATTGTAGAAGGTAAATTAACAGGGCTGGTGAAGTATTGTTGTACAGTATTTCTCCACAAAGGTGCTTATTGCTTTTAGGCAAGCAAATGAAATTTAATTGCACCTTTCAGAAAAACCTTCAGCAGATGTATTTGAAGTATTCGGCCCTGAATTCACGCCATCTTCACTAAGAAAGTTATTGATGACAGGTGGACAATGAAATGTCTCATTAATGATCAAGCTTTCATAAATATGCATTATATATATCCATCTCTCTCTCTCTCTTCTCCATATCTATATATGTGTTTGTGTGTGTGTGTGTGTGTGTGGAGAGAGGGATAAAGAAAGAGAGGTACAGATATAAATATACATATGCATATATATTTTAACATATATCCAATATATACATGTAAACATAAGCATACATATACACACACATATCATACATACATATGCACATACACTCGTACATACATACATACATGCATACATACATGCATACATAGATACGCACATACATACATACCTACACTCATACATAAATGCATACATACATACACACATACATGCATGCATACATATGTACATACATACATGCATACATACATGCATACATACATGCGTATATGCATGCATACATACATACATACATACTCTTTACTCTTTTACTTGTTTCAGTCTTTTGACTGTGGCCATGCTGGAGCACTGCCTTTAGTCGAGCAAATCAACCCCAGGACTTATTCTTTAGAAGCCTAGTACTTATTCTATTGGTCTCTTTTGCCGAACCGCTAAGTTACGGGGACATACACACACCAGCATCGGTTGTCAAGCGATGTTATGGGGACAAACACATATACACATACATATATATATATGTATACAACGGGTTTCTTTCAGTTTCCGTCTACCAAATCCACTCACAAGGCTTTGGTTAGCCCGAGGCTATAGTAGAAGACATTTGCCCAAGATGCCACGCAGTGGGACTGAACCCGGGACCATATGATACACACATACATGCATATGTGTGTACTTGTCTGAGTCAAGTATAGAAGAACTAAAAGAAAGGAACTCAACAGAGGAAATATACCAAGTAGCTTAGACATTAGATGTTCTCAGTAGAGCGAAATGTTTCACCAATATTCTTTGGTGTCAATGGCGTAAAGTTTTTCCAGTTTGCAAACCAACATACAGGAGAAAAGTCAAAAGGACATGGGGAAAGGTTTGCATATGGAATGATAACAAGTTACTTACTGTCACTGACATTGAAAAGAAAGAGCCAGGAAAGTTTGTTTTTTTCTCCATAAGTGGCAGTTGAATGAACAAAACAAGTGACATCATCATCATCATCATCACTACCATTATTGTCATCGTCGTCGTCGTCATCATAATGATTAACATCGTCATTACTGTTGTCATCGTCATCATCATCATCATCATTATCATTATCATCATCATCATTTTACGTCCCCTTTTCAATGCCTGCATGGGTTTGATGGCTCAACAAGAACTGACAAGCCAGAGAGATGCACTAGGTTTTATGTCTGCTTTGACATGATTTCTATAGCTGGATGCTCTTCCAACTTTTCCTAATGCCAACCAACTTAACAGAGTGTACCGGGTGCTTTTTACATGGTGTCAGCACTGGTGAGATCACCAAGTACCCATGAGATAAGGCACCCTTGTTTGAGTCACGTATAGAATGGAAGATAAGAAACTATGATAGACAGACATGTGTCTTGCCAAAGAGGTGAATATATGGCTTGCCCACCTGGAAAATGATAGAAAGAGAGAGAGAAAAAGAGAATGAGAGAGAGAAAAAGAGAATGAGAGAGAGAAAAAGAGAATGAGAGAGAGAAAAAGAGAATGAGAGAGAGAAATGTGAGATCCAGGTACAAATTGAATAGGAGAAGGATTAGGAAAGAGGAGAAGAAAAGGTGGATGTAGAGGTAAGTGCACTGAGTGAAAACAGTATGACTGATGATTAGAAGTAGGGAAAGAAAGGCACGTGGCTTAATGGTTAGGGTATTCAGCTCTTGATTGCAAGGTTGTGAGTTCAATTTCTGGCGTCAAGTTGAGCAAGACACTTTATTTCATATTGCTTTAGTCCACTCAGCTGGCAAAAATTAGTAGTACCTGTATATCAAAAGGCCAGCCTTGTCACACTCTGTGTCATGCTGAATCTCCCTGGGAACAATGTTAAGGGTACACATGTCTGCAAAGTGTTCAGCCACTTCCACATTAATTTCATGAGCAGGTTGTTCCGTTGATCAGATCAACTGGAACCCACATTGTCATAACCAATGGAGTGACAGTTTAGAGATAGGGAATGAGTTGGACACAGAGAATATCAGTCTAGAAGTGGAGAAGTAAGGGAAATAGGGTAATATAGAAGATCGTGAGCAGACACAAACCAAACAGAGGGACCAGCCATTCAAGTTGGCCGCAGTATGATAGATAAACTTATTAAGGAAATGAAGATAGGAAATGTGTCTAATTGATAAGGATTTACAACTAAAATGCTTTTAAAATGTTTGGTAGAATAAGATTTGGGTTGTCATGCAAATTGTCATTCAGGTAGTATAAGTAGGTGCCATACCTAATGATTGCCATGGCAACAATCATTGTCAACAGCAACAAAGGCAAAGGAGATGCATGAGAGAGAAGAAATTGCAAAGTTATCAAAATGATGCACCAGATTATGGAAGTCAGTGAAAAAACGTATATTATATAAACAATTCTCATTTTCTAATTTTTTTCTATATATTTTCCATAAAATTCAGATAAAGTACTGCAAGTCATGAAATTTCGTATATGAACATATCTATGTAAACAATGCAATCAAAGATAGGAAAAATAGGTAATGGGTGTACATGCATATTTCAGAAGTTGTTGCTCTTTCATCAGCATGACATCCAACGCATCAACTATCCATGAACACATTGCTTAAATACCCACTAAGTTTAGAGGTGTAACACAATTGGATAGTCCAATTTACATGTTAAACATAATACTGGCAACTGGTATGTAAATATTGCTGGCAAGGACACAGTATTTCGTTTTGCAACCATAATACATTAGAGGTTTATAAGTCAATATTGGTTCTTACTTTTGTGTTAGCAATGCAATGTTCTCATTTCTCTACAGATTTTCTATTATAGAATTCAGACGCAGCATTGCAAGTTACGACATCATATACAAATACATCGATGTAAACAACGCAATCAAAGAAAGAAAAGATAGGTAATGAGTGTATATACCTATTTCAAGAGTTCTTGCTCTTTCATCAGCAACACATCCAATCCATCGACTATCCACAAACGCATTCCTTAAATATCCACTAAGATTAGCAGTGTAACACTACTGATAGAAAAATTTACATATTAAACACATTCCTGGTGACTAGTATATATTAATTGCAGGCAATTTACATACCCATTTCTATGAATATGCTTAATATGTAAATTGGTCTATCCAACAATGTTACATGGCTGAACTTCATGGGTTTTTAAGCAATGTGTTTGTGGGTAGTTAATGTGTTGGATGTGCTACTGATGACAGAGCAATAATTCTTGAAATATGCATATACACCCATTACCTATTTTTTCTATTGTCAATCGCATTATTTACAGAGACATATTTGTATATGAAATGTCTTTACTTGCAGTGTTAGCTCAGAATTCTGTATGAAATCTATAGAGGAGATAAACTTTAAAATGAGAATATGACACCGATAACACAGAAAGTAAGTTACAATATTCACTTGTAAACCTTTATTATACTTGGTAGTATATGATGGTTGTATTATGGCTGCAAAACTAAATATTGTGTCCTTACTAACAATTAATAAATGTAAACAATTAGGGATACACACACACACACACACACACGCACACACAAAAGATGCATTCCAGAAGTTTTGAGACCTTTTTCAAAAGAGATTAATTTCAAACAAAATTCTCATTTCCTTCAAGGTAGGATCTTCTGACCTCAATGCACTTGTAGCACTCCAGCCACTTTGTGAATGTCTCATGGAAGTCCACCACTACCACCAACACCACCACCACAGTGAAGGTGTCCAGGACTCTTGTCATAGCCTCCTTCATCTTTTCCTTTAGCTTGGAGAGCAGCCAAAAATCATAGGAAGCAAAGTTTGGACTGAAGGGAAGGTGAAAGACAGCTTTGATGCCCATCCCTGTCAACTAGTTACCAGAATGGAATCGTGAACTGATGCATTGTTCTGGTGCAGGTACTCTGGCTTTTTGCAACAAAATCTTTTCCTGGACTCCCTCAAAACCTACACAAAATACTTTTTGCTGAACATTTAGCCAGATGGAATTCAGAAGACGTAGATGATGCTCTTGCTGTTGAAAAAGTGGATCATCATGTGATTCTCGGTGAACTTGTTTTGCCTGACCTCTCATGCTTGTGGAAAACAAATGCTCAGCTCATACAAGCTAATCCATAAGTAGTCTAGAGCATTTCATAAGTTTCCACATCATTTTTTTCTCAGTTTGATGCAAAAGCTTTATTAGCAAGCTTCCAAATTGTCTTCATGTACCGATTACAATCCACAAATTAGTTAGATGTGCTCAGTAGGGTAAGTGCAAAGTACTGTTACAGCTGTCTCCTTCAATCTGGAATAACAAAAGTTGGCAGGTCAGCTTATTAGATCTATAGAATGATATACTAAAATTACATTAATGTAAGGTAGTTATATCTGCTTGTCTAAAAATGTCTCTAAACTTCTAGAATGCATCCTGTGTATATGTATGTATTATATATATATGTATATATGTATATATGTATATACATATTGATGTGTGTATATATATATATATATATATATATATATATATATATATATATAT
>NC_068983.1:107143024-107147064 GCF_001194135.2 Octopus bimaculoides | reverse complement strand
TATATATATATATATATATATATATATATATATATATATATATATATATCACAGAGGACTTTGTTAGAATAGTGTGATTTTCATTTTATCGCCAATGTTTGCATCCTTTCTTGGTGTGTATTGGTGAAAATATACATGTCTGTAATTGGTGCTCACATGTTTTCATTTTACCAAATGTCATTCAGAAACTATGACAGTAGACACTTGCCCAAGATCTCACATTGTTGAATCAACTCTAAAACCACATGGCTGTGGAGCATACTTTTTAAACAGATAACCACATGTGGACCCAAGCCTGAAAAGACAGGTTGGTCATTACTCGAGTGCCTTTAGTCATGTCTGCTTGACCAGGACAAATTTGGAGCTAATTTTAACTGTAGGTAAATTGGTAATGAATGATGCAAGGATGATGAAAAAGCAAATAACTATAAGAAGAATTGATTCTTTTAACATTACAGCATTTAAACCAGCCATATCTGGCCCAAATATTCTATCATTTTTTTTTTACATTCAAACTGACCAGATCTAGTCTCTCATGCCTACCCTACAATGTCATTCTCAAAATATAAAATCACATCATTGGTATCTTGAAGCTACAAGATAATACATGGTTAATTCAAAACAATGTGAATAAACAAGCATTACATTTGACAGAGTAATCTGAATGGTAAAGGGTATTCATTTTTAGCTGATTAGAGCTATATTTTTTTATGGACACATCAACCAAAACTAAGATTTAAAATGAAATGTTAGATGAAAGTATGTAGGAATAATAATAACTTCTTCGTGCATATCTTTTCACTAAAGCAGTGTTTCCCAACCTGTGGTCCATGAACTAAATTTAATATTTCATTTATATACATAAGGATAAGAATATCCTGGAGTTTGTGGGAAAACTCATTTAAATAAAAGGGATCCTTGGTAGTGAAAAGGTTGGGAACCACAGCATGAAAGCAATGACTGAGATAATCATATCCAACAATTAATACCATTACTATAGTTTCTGAGTTGACTCTTGTAGGTAGTTATTTCTCTACTATAGCATGTTTATTTATGAATATCTGATTAAAAAGAGAATGCCCAATATATATCCCCCATTGTTATGATACTAGGTTTGTCATCAAGTCAATAGTACTAGTAGCATTTAACTGGTATTCATCAGATAGATTTCCCAAAAGTCTAGTAATGGTTTAAAGATGAATTTGGGAAGATCCATGAGAACGAAGTCTTCTATGATGTATATTGCTTTCACTTCAATTTTGTCCAGTATCTTCAGGCAGACTGAAGATTTACTTTCATGTCTGAAATTCTAATTTATTAACACATTCTACCAGAGCAGTCATGCATAAAAAAAAATATTAGTAATCAACACTGCTAAAATATGAAAGAAAAAATTTCATTTATCGTAACTAACTGAACAACTGTTGGGTTGGTGGTACTATAACAGAAAAAAGATGGAAAGCAATAAAATACGATGAAATTCAATACAAAAGTCGTTGCTTATTTTGTTTTTATTGATTAGAAATATTCAAAAAATTGCTTTGTAAGAGTTGATTAAAAACAATAACGCAGCGAAGGTTAAAAAATAAATAAATAAGAACAAACGCACTAAAACATTTCTCACTAATAAATAGTTGGCCACAAATATATAAGAATTTTCATCTTATGAAAAGGGAACTACTACATTAGATTGTCTGTACTGCTGTGTAAATGTAAATTTGAGATATAAAGATATAATTGCATGCCAACAAGTGATCAAGTTGAGTTGAAAATTTTCATGAGTGATGGTAATGGTAGTGGTATTCAGATGTACTTTCTGAAATCAGCTCTCTTAACCATTAGAAGTTCCTAAAGGAATCATCTCTAAAAAAATAATATAGCTATATTTTTATTTTTGGTGGGGTGAGGGGTGTTTTTTGGTTGTTGGTGTTTTTTTCCTTCTGCGTTCTCATCTAAGCAAGTTTTGTTTAATTTTATACTCCAGAGAAGAAGAACAGTGGTTATCACCTGCATGAATAATCATGGAAAGAAAGTGTGTTATAACTGAGGTCAGTGACATTGATTTTGTGTTGCAAGGGTTAAAGTTTAATAATTAATGGAAGCACATGCCAAGGCAGTAAGTTTCAGTTCAATGGAGTGAAAACTGTGCAAAATACTTTAAGTGGCATTTAGAAAGAGAGAAAATGAAAAACTGTTGAGTGGCAAGTTTGGCACAGAAAATAGTTTATATAAGCAAAATCAGAAGACACAGGGTTACTGTAACACAGTACAGTAACCATATAAAGAGCACTGATGAATTAATAGTCAATGACTAAAAGTACTTTGTAATAATGGTTTTTACCTGTCACATGTGTATTTTGATCATATGTATAATCTAATATTTAGTTGATGGTAGCTCAAAGATGACAACAAAACAATCAGTGTTCCTGAAGGTAATGTCCACGCTCCACCCATTATGGGAGTAATATTATTTTGGTGAAATGTAAGGCAGTGAACTGGCAGAATCTTTAGCATGCTGGGCGAAATGCTTAGTGGCGTTTCATCTGCTTTTATATTCTGTGTACAAACTCCATCGAGGTTGACTTTGCCTTTCATCTTTTGTGGGTTAAGACAAGAACCAGTTAAGCACTGGGGTCATTGTAATCAACTTACCCCCATCCTGAACTCGCTGGCTTTGTGCCAAAATTTGAAATCAGCATTTCAGTGGGTTACTTCAGCATATAACATAAGTAAGTCGCAGGTGAATAAATCTTGCAATAAAGTTTAAGCAAACTTCTTTTCTGTAATACATGTTCGTATGTATGTTCAAGATTTCTTGCCAATAGAGGAAAAGCTCCTTCATTGTAATTTCAACAGCGCTAACACAGTATTTTTGTAAGTACGTATGTATGTATGCATGTATGTATGTATGTATGTATGTATGAACGTATGTATGTGTATGTGTATATGTATGTATGTATGTATGTATGTATGTATGCATGCATGTATATGCGCAGATTTGTATGTTTTGTTTTATGTAGATATTCTCTTGCATATAGTTGCATGTCTAGACATGCTCATATGTACTTAAATGATAAACTTCTGGAAAGTGTTACTTACATAAAAGGACACATTGGATAATGTAACCTTACTCTTTACTCTTTTACTCTTTTACTTGTTCTCAGTCATTTTGACTGTGGCCATGCTGAAGCACCACCTTTTAGTCGAGCAAATCGACCCCAGGACTTATTCTTTATAAGCCTAGTACTTATTCTATCGGTCTCCTTTGCCGAACCGCTAAGTTACAGGGACATAAACACACAAGCATCGGTTGTCAAGCGATGTTAGGGGGACAAACACAGACACACAAACATAGACACACACACATATATATATACATATATACGACGGGCTTCTTTCAGTTTCCGTCTACCAAATCCACTCACAAGGCTTTGGTCAGCCCGAGGCTATAGTAGAAGACACTTGCCCAAGGTGCCACACAGTGGGATTGAACCTGGAACCATGTGGTTGGTAAGCAAGCTACTTACCACACAGCCACTCCTGCGCCTATACGTATACAAAAAGTTTACTGATGATCTAAACAGACCTATACATTCAAGTATAGGTTTATTTGATCAAAGTTGACTTTGGGTTCTATAAAAACGATTTTGAAAATCAAGTCCTTCACTAAAATATATTTCCAATTTTTGATTTTGTCCATTAATCATTGACCTTACTTGAACTACATAACCATAATATGAATGTGTGTGTGTACATGTGTGTGTGTGTGTGTAAGTGTGTATGTGTGTGTGTGTGTGTGTGTGTGTATGTGTGTGGCAGAGTAAGCATTCATATATAGCCGTATCTGTACCTATATACATCTGTGCATCTGTGTATGTGTATGTGTGATTGTGTGTGTATTAAAGTCAGCATATACATGTATATATATATATGTACATTTGTGTCTATATACATGTGTGATAAATATGTTTGTGTGTATTTGTGTGTGTGCATGTATATGTGTGTGTGTGTGTGTGTGTATATATACATATATATATATA
>NC_068983.1:107141273-107141857 GCF_001194135.2 Octopus bimaculoides | reverse complement strand
GAATAATGGTACACTTGCACTTAGTGATTCTGATAAAAAAGAAAAAAAATCGAGGCATGGAAATACTACTATGAAGGTTACTGAATGTGCAATATGCATAGGAGAAAAAGTATCTCCCCAAAGTGGATCCAACAGATGGACTAGTTATTGTAGTAAACAGCATATGGTAGATAAAGCAATTAAGATTATGTAGGCAGTGAAAGCCCTTCATTCATCAGGAATTACAACCCAAATATCAACAAATGGAGACCAGCCATAAAGAACAGGAACAAACTACATGAAGCAAACTGATTACTATAGCAACACTATTTTATGCAAGTCACATTCTTCCTTCCTTCCTAGATATCTAAGCAATGACCTTTTCTACCCCTCACTTTTCTGAATGACCTGAGAAAGAGGTCTTATCCCCAAAATATAGAAATATAAGGTAATACTACAACTCCGTTTTGTTTTGCTTTTGTAATTTACTTCATATCATCATACGTTGTTCTGGCCTAGCACAACAAAATTCTCTCTAATATGTGTGTGTGTATATATATGTATGTATATATGTATGTATGTGTATATATAAATATATATATATA
>NC_068983.1:107134151-107141129 GCF_001194135.2 Octopus bimaculoides | reverse complement strand
ATATATATACACACACACACATATATAAAATAACAAAGGCAGTTTATATGCAATATAAAACTAAAAAGGAAAAATTCAATTCTCACAAATTGTAACTGATGGTGCTAGGTAGCACCTATATTGCTAGAAATAAGAGTTAAAATCCCTTAGAACCACAAGAAAGCACATTTTCTTATAATGACAGGTTAGATAACTGCCAGCCAAACCATCCAGCGATAGAGTAGTCACTACAGATGAGCTTGTACTTTTCAGGTGAAACTAGTCTATTATAGTGATTTCGTTTCATTGTGGAGTGGTTATCTCCCCTGTTAGTTTATAAAATGTGCTTTCTTGTGGCTCTAAGGGTTTTTAACTCTTATTTCTAGCAATGTAGGTGCTACCTAGCACTCTCAGTCACAATTAGTGACAATGGAATTAAATATGTGTGTGTGTGTGTATGTATGTATCCATATATATATATATATATATATATATATATATATATATAGCACTATAAGTGAAATGCATCAGTTAGGTTTTAGACTAATTACTTCTTACATCAATAAAACTTAAAGAAATTAAGTAGATTATACTTTGAATAGTCAAAGTTTTAGAATTAGACAAGTATAAGGCTGAGAAATACAGATCAATATAATTGGCATCTATTGTTTCCAAGATAGCAGTGCCAGGAATACAATGACCTGTGCTCACTTTCTGTTTATTGAAGCAGCATTATTTCCTAAAATGGAGTTCCTACAAATCACAGTTAATGTGTTACACAAATATAATGTGTAAATAACCTGACAAAGTTACCAACATAAAATATGCACGATTACATATTTAGATTTATTTTAAAGTATTTGACAAACTTAATAGTCAAAATCTGTGTCTGAAACTGAAGGTCTAAAGAATTTGAAGGAAACCTTAGCTTTAAATTGACTGATCCTTCTTGAACAGATTAAAAAGGTGATAGTTATAGATAAGGAGTAAAAGCTCATAGATGCCTGATCAAAATAAGCCAACAAAATCCTGAATTCTTCCCTCTTCGTTTTGCTTTATATCATTAACATATATTCTAAGTTCAAATGCAGTTGAAGTCAACTTTACTTTTCATCCTTTCAGGGTTAATATAATATAAGTACCAGTTGAGTATGGTGAGGAGTCAATGTAATTGACTTACCACTAAAATTGCTGGCCTTGTGTCAAACTTTGAAACCATATTGGTTTCGAATTTTGGAACAAGGCTAGAAATTTTGGGGAAGGGACTAAGTCAATTAGGTCAACCCCAGAACTCAACAGGTACTTGTTTTATCAACCCCAAAAGATGAAAGGCAAAGTAAACCTTGGCGAATTTGAACTCGGAATATAAAGATGGATGAAATACCATTAAGCATTTTGTCTGGTGTGATAACAATTCAGCCAACACACCAACCAAAACTTTGAAACCATATTAATAATAGTTTGTTCTAACAGAACATCCATGTCTAAGTGGAAATAGATATTACATCTTGGTACTGATATTGCCTCTGTCGCTAATATATATATATATATATATACATATACATATATATATATTTAACAAGCTCACTGGCTAATTGGAGTACCAGTGCCTGTTCTGGCACTGTTATTCTATATATCACTGGCAGGGAGATTAATACTGCCTCTGTTGCTGATATATATATTTTTTAAAACCCAATGGCTATTTGTAGCACCAGTGCTTGATCTGGCACCGTTATTCTATATATCACTGGCAGGGAGATGAGCCGCTGCTATCTCTAGCAATTGAGCATCCATCATTGATAAGACCAAGGAAAGTCAATTCATGTGATCTGGTGGTCTTGGCACTGGAGGTAGCAGGGACTTATCTCCCTGCCAGTGGTATTAATGAAAGAGCATTTCACATTGAAAGCCAATATGAGAGTTTCTCTTATGGTATCTACCACAGAACATTTTGTTCTAACAGAACATCCACATTTAAGTGAGGATAGATAATACTGATTCTGTTGCTAATATATATTTCTTAACATATTAATAACAACCCACCAAATATGATTACTTGTACATCAACAACAACTATTTCATACTAAAAATTCTTGGATGATCTGACTGCATAGAAATAAAAATTCAGTCAATAAAATGAAAGTAGAAAATGTCAAATCATGTCAGCAAATACATTCTTTATTTTGAGTAGATAAGCCTACAAGAGCTACACTCTTTTATCGTAATCTTGGTAATAATATATTTTCTTTTAGATCTCTGACATCCCCAAGGAAGAAGGATTACAATTAACTAACACTGGTTAATTTCCAATTTATCAAAAACACTGAAAGACATACATTTTTATGTCAGTAAAATAAGCAATATTCATAAAACATTATTCTTTCAATCATATTCAGTATCTCATTAATTAAGCTGTCTAATATAACTAGTTATAAAGTCATGAAATAATCATTGGAAAATAATTTAATAAAATAAATGTTATTACTAACACTTAAAGAGAAGGGTTTTTTTTGTTTTTTTTTGCAAAGTTATCATAAGGTCAGTGTGTATTTTATTTTAATAATAGTAATATGAATGTAGACCTTCAAGTGTGATAATTTCCTCACTTCATTTGAAGAGACTGAAAAAATGAAAGGAATGGCCTATGGGGAGAGGAACACCTTCATTTAAACAGGTAGAGATACAGAATATTTTTCTTAATATTGCCAAATGCTTTCCTCATTTATGTTTCCTTGCAGGAGAAAACCTTCAGAATGATGCCATATGAGGAATGACCAACAACTATTCAGTTCTTTATGCCTCTGTTTATTTTCACTTTCTTCCCTCTAGTAATATGGGAATGTATACATGTATGTGTATCTGTACACAGTGTGTGTGTGTATGTGTGCGTATGTTATGTATGTATGTATGTATGTATGCATGCATATATGTATGTATGCATGACTCATTGTTTATGTGTTTACACAAGCAAAATCATAGTGATCAGTTAAATATATTATATGATATAGTCAAGTAGTGATAATACATTGTGATTCAGAGTTTTATGTCCAGAAATTCTAGAAAATCTGTAAAAAATTAAATATCAATCTCTTTCTTGGATATCAGTGGTAATTTTGTATTATATGTTTGAAAATATTGTAAGTCACATAGCTTTTTCATATATTTTATGAGTGAGTTCTTTACCTTATTTTAGTTGAAAACAAGTTGGAAAGAGATTAAAATAAACTGATAAGTGGTTGTAAATATAGAAAATGAATGAGCTGAAATTATAAAGCATCAATAATTATATATTGTAGTGAGTTAACAGAAGAGACTATAGAGATCAAGTGTGTTTCATATGGGCTTAAATCAAGAAGAGAAATATAGTTACAAATACAGAATTATTCCACTTATTTGGGTGGTGGTATACTTTTCTTATGTTTCAGCAGACACTTTGCAATGTAGCAGGACTTGGTGAGGATCTCTTATCTGATACTTACATACTTTGTAGATTTATTAATGATGCTGATTATGAGACTCTCTTTAGTTAAGCATATTCCATAATTTTCATACTATTTTTCAATGGTTTCTGTCTGTTATGAATCTACCACTTAAAGTTGAAGGCAATAGTAATGTTCTCTCAAATGCTACATACTATTCAGTAGTTTAGTTGCTTTCCATTTCTTCTCTATATTTCTGAAAGAAGTATGGCTGAATTATCATTCTTTAAATCTATCTTCCACTATGTATACATCAAGTCTAGTTCAGTGGAGATGACTTCTGTTTAATAGATAATTACTTCAGTTTGGCATGACTGGTATATGTCTGCGATTACTTTGAAGGTAAGGGCTAATAAATATACAAAATCTAGATTAGTTATTTTCAGATCAAAATGGTTGATGCTGTTAATAAAATTATTTCTAAGTGCATTTTAATGTATGTCAATTGGAATGCTGGGACATAACTAATCCATAGACATGTATCTCAATATATATCTCTGGTGAATTTCTTTTTCAGTGCAACTAAAATATCCACAGACCAGTGAAATTATCTAGCATACTCAAATGACCCCTTAGTGACATTGAATGAACACATGGACTCTAATTTTTTAACAAACTTAGGATCAATGCCATTGAGAAAATTTTCCTTATGAGTATAAAGTCATCAACATCATTATTGTCTAAATATACTATACCTTAGTAAAATTTAGGCCATTAATGAATTGGGTAAAAGCTTCATCATTAATATTATTAATGTCATTAGGCCTACTAATGACAGCACGGCTGTTCTTCCATTGGATATTTAAGGCTAGACAGCCAAATAATAAACGTACTTCTGGTACACATCCAGCAGAAAACTCATTTACAAATTTAATCATTTAAGTTTAATGAAACAAAAAAGTGTTTCTATATATTCAACACCCATTCAATGCCAAATACTTTTGCTTGTACTTCCATAATATTATTGTTATTTGGTTCTAGTTAAGTGCTAATTGAATTTAACTAGAACTAAATACTCATGACTTTTCCATGTTATTTTTCAGATGACAGTTTGTTTCAAACCACTAGTTGATGGTGTTTTAGCTGCTATTTCTGGCGGGTCAAGACTCCTTCAATTGGTTCAATGTCATAATATTGGCTTATATGCTTAGCACAATTTAAAAAACAAAAATTGGTCCCTGTATTTGATTGACACTTATTATATCAACCCTAAAAGTATGACAGGTGAAATTGAATTTGGTAGGATTCGAAATAACAATAGCTTAAGTAGCTCCAACAATACTTCTGTGTGATCCCACTATCCTCAATAATACTAATAATATTTTAAAAATTCCTGCTAATGTGTTAGGTGGATAGCAGAGAGAATAATGAGAAATGAAAATACTGTAGATCTATGGACAATTTTATTTTCTCACCGAACATAACAGAAAAGTAGTTTACGGTGTTCTGCACTAATGCGTGTGGCAAAATATGAGAAAATACCAACAGCAAAAGAATTGCCCTCCAGAGACAGCTTCAATAATCTTCCTGTCAGACCAATACCCAAAAGGCTTGTTAACATTGAAATGATGTACATCTTTCCAAAACCAAAGAGTTTACATTGAGAACAGTTTCTCTTTCTACCCGGATTTCTTGATGTTCTGTGTTCGCATAAAGACTTTGATAAAATAAATCAACGCTGTCCTCTGATGTGCATCCTTCAACACTTTAGCAAATAACGACATACGTAGCAATCCCCTTGCGAGGCTGCTAACAACTCGTCTGTTTACATCATGTTACAGACAGGAACATACACATTTCTTATACAAAACCAAATATGTATCATTAGTTTGTCACCCAGCTTGAAGTATCAACGCAATACACACTCATATATATTCTTGAGGAAGAGAGTAGTAGCTTCCTTTTTATCACTCAGACAACTACTGATGTAGGAAATGTCAAAATTTTAATTGACCTATGTATGCTTTGAGAGTTCAGGCGACTGCAATACAATATTTTTTTTAAATACATCAATCGCTTTTATAGATTGCATACTGTTGTTGTTTAGCCCTGGGTCAGGCCTCATCGAGTCACTCAATGATGGAAAGCATCCCAACCAATGGAAGGTGGCGAGCTGGCAGAATCGTTAGCACGCTGGTCGAAATGCTTTGCGGTATTTCGTCTGTCGCTACGTTCCGAATTCAAATTCCGCCGAGGTCGACTTTGCCTTTCATCCTTTCGGGGTCAATTAAATAAGTACCAGCTATGCACTGGGGTCGATATAATCGCCTTAATCCGTTTGTCTGTCCTTGTTTGTCCCCTCTGTGTGTAGCCCCTTGTGGGCAGTAACGAAATAGGAAAGCATCCCAACCATAATCATTCTGTTTTTTGTTTATTTTTAGGGATGTGTAGGACTACAAATGTGTCTTTTCCTTTCTTAAGAAGTGTGAAATGTGAAAAAATGTAGCTACTATTTTTAGTAGGTCGGGTGACGACATAGGGACTCTTATTTTAGCTCCTATGATGTTTCATAATTAGGGGCATAAAGCATAAGATAGGAAAACTTTAATATAAATGTAGAACTACGGCAGATTCATGGCTGAGTCTCAGTTCAAGATGAGTATTCAAGGTGACCAGCCACTAGCAAATTACAATATGGAAGAACAAGAGGGATTTTATGGATTCTTCTTTGAAGAAAGTTACCAAACTATTCAACAGGTCTCTCACATGATTAAAATCAGTTATAAAGATTGCCAGAATTTTCTCATGCAAAAACATTTTGTGTTACGTTCCATTGAAGTTTGTCTTCTGACTAGTTCCACACTTCTTTACATGCTTGACTTATCTCCCTTTTATTTTGTCACATTTTTCAACATGGAGTAGGCGTAGAAGGGGTTACATTTTGAGATGAGAGAAATTTCAACAAATTCCAGGTGATACTGGAAGATCTACAAGAAAAGTACAAAAAGAATAGTTCTGTGGTGCTTTTGAGGAAAGAAAATTGTGTTGAGATCTTTGTGTGTATTCCCAAAAGGATTATTTGAAACAGTGTTACCTACTTGTGGAGGCACATGGCTTAAGGAATAGGGTGATGCACTCATGATCATAAGATTCTTGGACCAGACGATATGTTGTGTTCTCAAACAAAATACTTCATTTCACATTGCTCCAGTCCACTCAGCTGGCAAAAGTGAAGAATTTTGTGACAGACTAGCATCCTGTCCAAGAGACAAATATATGCACTACAAAATTTGTGAAACCAGCCTTCAGTATTGGTTTTTTGGGGGTTTTTTGGGGGGTTCTTTTTGGTGCCTGAATATAAATAATATATGAAATACATTATTTACCACAGGGAAAGTGTACAATCTTCTAAGCATGGTCCAGAAATTTTCTGATACAACCTTATATCATCATCATCATCATCATCATCGTTTAACGTCTGCTTTCCATGCTAGCATGGGTTGGACGATTTGACTGAGGACTAGTGAACTAGATGGCTACACCAGGCTCCAATCTGATTTGGCAGAGTTTTTACAGCTGG
>NC_068983.1:107128834-107134141 GCF_001194135.2 Octopus bimaculoides | reverse complement strand
TCTTTCAGTTTCCGTCTACCAAATCCACTCACAAGGCTTTAGTCGGCCCGAGGCTATAGTAGAAGACACTTGCCCAAGATGCCACGCAGTGGGACTGAACCCGGAGCCATGTGGTTGGTAAGCAAGCTACTTACCACATGGCCATATATATATCAGGCAGGGCTGTGTGGTAAGATGTTTGCTTCTCAACCACATCGTTCTGGGTTCAATCCTATTGTATGACACCTTGGGCAAGTGTCTGCTTCTATAACTTCAGGCCAACCAAAGTCTTGTGAATGAATTTGGTAGACAGCAACTGAAAGAAGCCTGTTGCATGTGTGTGTGTCCATCCCACCACTTGACAACTAGTGTTGGTGTGTTTATGTCCCATGCAACTTAGCAGTTCGGCAAAATAGACTGATAGAATAAGTGGCAGGTTGAAAAGGAAAATAAGTATTGGGATCAATTAGTTCAACTAAAATTCCTCAAGGCATGGCGACAGTCAAATGACTGAAACAAGTGAAAGATAAAAGATACAAAAACATGCACACACACACACACACATGCGTGTACATATATACTCTTTTACTCTTTTACTTGTTTCAGTCATTTGACTGCAGCCATGCTGGAGCACCGCCTTTAGTCGAGTAAATCAACCCCAGGAATTATTCTTTGGAAGCCTAGTACTTATTCTATCGGTCCCTTTTTGCCGAACCGCTAAGTTACAGGGATGTAAACACACCAGCATCCATTCTCGCCATATTCACATATATATATAGAAAGGAGTGTAAGTAGAAATTTCATTCAGTGTACCCACACAAGAGGTGCAGTATATGATAAATATATATATGTATATATCATCATCATTTCATTTAATATTAGTTGTCCATTCTGCCATGGGCTGGATGGTGTGGCCAGAGCTGGATGCCCTTCCTAATGCCAACCACTTTACAGAGTGTGCTGGATGCTTTTACATCGTACCACAAGGGTGCTTTTACATGGAACTGCAAGGGCACTTTTTCATGACTCCACGCAGGCACTTTTACATGATATCATGTGAACCAGCATTGGTGGCAACATCAACCATCAATAAGATGTTTCATGGAAATTGATAAAAAAAAACACAAGTATTTTTACAGAAACTAGGGATACAATTCAGATCTATACTTTTGCTAATGCATCTGCATACTTAATAGTGCAAAGGAAGGTAAGTCCCTTTTTATTGATGTCCAAAACATAATATAAAGCAAAATACTATCAGTAAATGTTGTATCCTTGGGTCAAATGATAACAAGTGCAAAACAAGTTTTACTCACACATCTACAATATTCATAAAACATGTAGTGATGTTTCGCTGCTGTTGTTGCTAACCTCAGTTCAGCTCTGATAAAACTGAAATACTATCAAAGGCATTTCAATAGTGACCATCCCATCTTTTATTCAATGTTCCAAGGGCTGTATTACTTTGTGTGTCCTTCCTGGTTCAAAGTAGAAAGAAGTAACTAAAGGAAGATTTGACTGTTGTTTTTAACAGGCTTAACAACCACACAAAGACCCCAATACGATAGTCTATAATGTAGATATGTGAACAGCAAAGAAGTCTAAGGTGAAAGGTTTGATTTCTTCCTCTGTTAATATGTAAGTGGAATTCTGTTCCATGTTTCATTTAAAATAATCATCTTCTCATTCAATAGTGAACCACTGTAGGCAATGCACAGCTCTATAAATGATAGGGCCATAGAGTCAGAACACAGTGAGATCTTGTTGTCTTTTTCTTTTGTTATAATTCAACCACATCTTGGATACATTGAAGGGATATAAACTGACTCTAGTTTTTGACTGGTACTTAATAAAGCCTTCAGAAGACATGAAAGATAAAATTGACATTAGTGAGATTTGAACTCTGGATGTAAAGGGCTTCTTTATCTGTCTGGGTATCTGCTAAAAAATACTATAAAGTCGTTATCAATTCTATCAAAATAAATCACATTATGGCAAGTAGACCGGATATATGTATGTATATATATATATATATATATATATATATATATGTGTGTGTGTGTATATATGTGTGTGTGTGTGTGTGTGTGTGTGTGTGTGTGTGTGTGTGTGTGTGTGTGTGTGTGTAAAATTATATGTAAAGGCAAGATCCAAGGATCCAGGAGTAGGAATTTAATAAGCTTCACTGAGTACCCTTTCGTTGAGTACTGCCTGATAAGTACCCCTCATTGAGTAATTATTATCTCCAAGGTTCTCCTAACTAGGAAACATATTTAGCCTGGATTTTACCTACCCCATTCTCTAAACTTGGATTATATATATACATATCCTAAACAAACTTCACTGCTATTGGTGATTGATTAAAACCTGAAACGATCTGGAGGTGCTACATTACAACAACAGCTGCAGAAAGAATTTCTTGCAGAGAATTAACAGACTTTATTTTGAGAAGTACGCCACAAATTAATCCCCCGCAACACATTAATTGGCAATACAATATTCCTGTCAAAATAAAAGCATTAATTTCTGATCCAATTTTAGAGTGCAAATCACATACACAGTATTATTGAAATACACCACCATGGAACTCTGGTCACATGTATTCTGATTAAGATTTGGAAAACTTACTTTTTTTCAGTGTGGGATCTTAAAGCTGCTGCTTTTACACCTATTTTCATGATTGAATGTTGTTATTTATTCATAGGAATAATATATTGTTTGCTAGTTTTATTCACATATAGCAATTATAATGAGAAAATTAAAACCAAGTTCTTGTCATCTTTCTATGTAAGTAATTATATGTTATATGATTAAATACTTTAAATTGGATGTTATACATCATAAGGTTAACTGCTCATATATTACTATAGAACATAGTTATTATTTCTATTTTCAGTTTAATGATTATTTTTCTCCCTAAGATTTTTCAACATTCTCACTCTTGTTGCTAAAATCATTAAACACTGACTGAAGTTCTTAAAAATGTGTAAGGAGGAGGAAACCAAATAATTTTAAAATAGATCTTGTTAGGAAATGCAAATATGAAATGTGCATATATATTTGTTTCATTCATCATTATTTTAATATTTAATAGTTACAACAGTGAATTCAAATATTGTTTCCATATTTTCTTATTGACAACATTTTGAAACATAAATAACCATGTTTTGGAAAAGCATATTTAAACATTAAAAATAACATGTATTTCAGAATGCATGTGTTAAGTATGAGAATGAATTAAACCTTTCACAGTGAAATTCATAAACACAAACACTTTAATATTAAATGAATTCACAAACACACATTCTTATATAAAATCACACAGTGACAGAATAACAGCCAACCATATTAGGCAATGTTAAAATATTCAGTTTATGCTTAGATGTGACTGATTTAACCTTGAGCCTTCAAAGTTGTTCAAGAAAATCAAGAAGTGAGTGCTTCTACTGCCATGGTTATAAGAAAGTAAATCAGTGAAACGCCACTCCAATATACACCTGCTTTGCAAGTACAACAACCTCTGTCTTTTGAAACAAGCTCACACCACCCACTTAATTTCTTTGATGGGTATTAAGTGCTGTGTTTACATTAGTTCACTCACCATCTGTGACTAAGCAAAAGCTGATATCTCCCAACTCTTAGACAACCAGCTGTTAAGATAAAAACAAAGTTATAGCTTTAATCAAGTTTCTATTTAATAATAAATCTGAAAATACTTGTACTGCCATTGCTGTCAATGATGATGATGATATTTGCATCACTACCACCGCCATCATCACCACCACCACCGCCGCTGCCACCGCCACCACTACCCACAACTACTACCACCATCATCATCATCATCATCATCATTATCAACAGTATCCTCATTACCAGTATCATAATTTTTATCCCTTTCTTCTTCCTGTTTTACGAATAAAAAGTTTCTTTTTCATTTCCCAGATCTTTTGAAAGTCCAAAACGACTAGTCATAATGTCGACGACAACAATAGCAACATACATACAGAACAACCTTCCTACAGTATCCAATCTACCAAATTCCCTTACAAGGCTTTGTTTGACCTGGGGACTAATAAATAAAGACACTTACCCAAGGTGCCATGCAGTGGAGCTGAACTCCAAACTGCATAGTTACAAAGCATACATCTTAGCAACACAACCATGCCTATATTAGTTATAAACAAAAACAAGCTTTCTACATCATCATTGTGACCAAACACAGAATTTTAAAAAATTATAAACATGGTAATGGTGTGTTCAAACTAAAACTAAAACCAAATACATCTAATCTTCCTTGTATTCCTCCATCTTTTGTTCACTTCATCATCATCATTTTCATCATCTTTTATCAGTATTTTCATGTAGTTGGTACGAGGCAGAAAAGGATTTGCAGAAGAGCCTCCCCACATTTTCAATCATTTCTATTTCTGACTAATTGGATGGACTTCTCTCCTCATTTAAATGTTGATAATTCATGGCAACAAATATGCTTTATACTTTAGTCAACTAGACAGCAAAAGCAGTAATTTCTACCATTTCTCTGTCCATCTGTCAACTGTATAACACTTTTCCAAAACCTAGAGATATTTCTCACCTAAGTAGTTCATTAAAACTTATTTGGTTGCTATTAAGACAAAAATGAAAGCCTTCAATACTTGAATGACTGCTTCCTAATACCTACTGTCTATTTCCTTCAGTTATAACATTCATAAAGAAACCACTCAACTTGCTAAAGATCCTTTCATGCAAGAACATCCATTTATGGTTGTTTGTTACATCCAGGAAAGAGTGACATTGGCAAAACTATTAGTGCATCAGACAAAATACCTTGAAGTATTTAGTTACAACTCTTTATATTCAGAGTTCAAATCCTGCTGATGTCAACTTTACCCTTAATCCTTCAGGGATTAAGAAAAACAATTAAGTACTAGTCAAATACTGGGGTTGATTTATATTCCTACAATATATCGTAATTGGGACTGTAATTAGCTTTGGCTGCGTGGTTAAGAAGTTTGCTTCCCAAACACAAGATTTCAGGTTCAGCCCCACTGCATGGACAAGTGTCTTCTTCTATAACTCTGGGCCAACCAAAGTGGATTTCATAGACAGAAACTGAAAAAAGCTCATCATATAGGCGCAGGAGTGGCTGTGTGGTAAGTAGCTTGCTTACCAACCACATGGTTCCGGGTTCAGTCCCACTGTGTGGCACCTTGGGCAAGTGTCTTGTACTATAGCCTCGGGCCAACCAAAGCCTTGTTAGTGGATTTGGTAGACGGAAACTGAAAGAAGCCCGTTGTATATATGTATATATATATATATATATATATA